>NC_056747.1:557815863-558040863 GCF_019279795.1 Protopterus annectens
GAAGAATTAATACTAATAAAACTAATAAAAATGCTTATTGGGCATCAGGAGAGTCATAATGTTGGTGTAAATTGTACAAGTGTGGTATTAAGCCGAGATTTGGAAATGTGGTACATGCTGTGTAATTGTGTTAATGAAGTGTAGTTCAAAAGTTTAGAATGGTAGCTCTACCATATTCATTATTATTATTTCAAAGCCTACCAACATTGCTTAAACATCACTCATTCTTCTACTTTCTTGTTATTAATTCAGGTAATAAGACAATTAAGATGGCATGGTGTCACAGTGAAAAGCACTGTTGCCTCACAGCCAGAAGTTTAGAGGTTTTATTCTCATGTGAATTACCTTCTGTGAGTCCCTGTGGGTTTTGTCTTGGTGCTTTAGTTTCCTTCCACTTTCCAAAAGAACACAGTAGGTGAACTAGTGTCCTTCAAATTGCCAGTAGGTATTCATGTAGTACTATAGTTAGCATCCGTGGAGCTTTTGTGATATAGATCAGTGCCATGTCCAGAATTTTTATTTATTTTATTTTGCATTTGTTGACTGGTATAGTCCATCTGGATGGAATCCCATTTTCAGTGGAGGCCCAGGGAGAAAAGCTCTGATAAACAAAAATGCATTGACAGAGTGTAGATTTTACAAAGAATTTAAAGAAAAGTACATCAGTTATAAAATGAGTACGTAACATGTACAAAAGACAGTTATTTCAATGTTATTCTAGACATTTAAATATAATAGTATGTACATTTTTATTTTTTACAGAGCAGGTGTAGTCCTTTAGGTATGTATCCTTTAGGGTTGGGAGGGTGGCCTAATGGTTAAAGTGTTTGCTTTACAAACACAGGGTGCAGGGTTTGAGTCTCCCAAGGGATAATTGGCTAGGCTTACAATGGCTCGCAAGGGCAGTTAGCCTAGTACTAACCTATGAACCATCTATTCCTGTATATGTGTATAGTACATGTTAACATATATGCATACATGTACCTTTAACAAAAAGAGAGAAGAAAGCATTATGAATAAATATTGTAATTATCACATTAGTCTAAGTAGGTGGTAGCTCTGCTGCTATAGGTTAATAGAGTGGGGTGGGGGTAGATTTGTGCTTGATGGAAAATGTGGGAGAGGAGTATGTGTGGTGACTGAGGAGTATGTGTGGTGACTATTATTGTATGGATGGAAAGAAATATGATGTATGGGGTGTATGCTATTAGCCTAGGCTGGTACAGGAACAGAGACATTTATTAGTGAGGTAGTCTTTGAGCAATTCTTTGAACTGGTATAGGTTGGTAGTGTTTAGGATGTCTTGGGGAACTGAGTTCCAAAGTTTTGAAATATAGTGAGAATAGATTTAATGTTTTGTGTCCTGTGGGAATGGTGTCTAGTTATGTCACTGTATTTAGGGAAATTAAGAAAGAGACCACTGCAGGTAATTGTTCACATTACCAAATATTTTAGAGATGAGAAAGTTTAATTTGCTCATAGGTTTGTAGGAGATTACTAGGCTAATGGCTTAAGAGGCCTGGAAAGTCTAGCCATTATATAAATGTGTGAGGTAAGCACTTTAACCATTATGCCAACCCCCAACCATTTACCGCCATTCCATTTATACTGAAGTGAGATGACCTCAGAGGTGATTATATTTAGCAAAGAAGTTCTGGGGGGAATGTCTCTGCAGGGGGTGGTGTAGTTGACTAACTCTGTACTTCAGCCGTGGTAATAATTTTTTTTTCAATGTCTGTGCCATAGAACTTATGGAAGTGTCCTGAAAACACAATGGGATTTGATGACAACTATGTTAAAGCACTTTAGAACCAGTGATATTTTTACAGTAGAAAGTGGGCTGCTTGTACTTAATATACAAAAAATGCACCTTATGAAGAATGATGATACAGTAGCTCTGCTGCATGCCAGGGTTGTCTACAAAAAGTGCATCACAATGCATTTGCAGAAGTACAGCAGAACAAGGAATTCAAATGTGCTGGTGTGGAAGCATGACTTGTGGCTGATACCTCAACTACCCCTCTAACACAGGTGCACATATAGAAACCCAAACATTCTGCAATCATGCCTCTGTATAAAGCTATTGATGCTACTGTGGCACATTAGTGCCATAGCCATTTCCATAGACAACAGTAAATGCTTAGACGCATGCAGCATATGAGGTGGTTTAAAGCTTTTCTGTCCTTTTACATTTCTATAGCTGCTTTCACTGTTATAGTGCAGCAGGATCCTAGCCATTCCCATAGGTGCTGTTGACCCATGCTGACAGCAGTACAGGACAATGTGGCACTATAAGCTGGCAGCACTCAGGACTTTTGTAGCCCTAGTCATATAGTAGGATGGTAATATGTGATGCACAAATGAAGCAGTGTGCAGTCGTGGGTAATGAGCATGATGCTATTCAGCAGCTTTCCATGTAGATGCTTCCAGATGGCTTTGTAAGAGCTGCTTACTGTACTCATTACTTGCATAAAATACAACCTTGAAAAAGTCACTCCCATGCAGAGTTGCCAGGTCATGCTTCACATGCCATACACGTCTCATTGTCTGCACTTCCTGAGGACCTTTTTATGATTTTTGCAGCAGAGGTACACAAGCTTTAAGGAAACCACTCTCTCCTTAAATGTCTCTTGGCCAGTTTGAGTGTGCAGCCTATAGAGCTGTACAGCAGTGAATAAACTAGCCCCCTTCCTAGTTTATTCCTGTGGTATGCACAATGGCATAGGTTACAATGCCACTATGTGTTCACTATCAGCAGTGACTTCCTGAGAACCAGAACTTATCAAAATTCTCATATCTTGGTTTGTGATTTACTGTGGAGTTGACTGGTAATAGAAGTTTTATTCTAATTTATATTTTATTTTTACACTGTTTTCCACTGTTTGTAGGAAGGAAGGGATAGCTTCTACATATGATTTACTTTCATTTATATTTGGTTGTTTTTACCTTTAATTTTCACTGCTGGTTGTTAGAAAGGGATAGGTTTTAGGCCAGCTCTAGTAATCCCAAGTGGCCTAGTCAGCTATACATTCACACAGACTGCAGAGAGAACAATCCAGAGTTTATCTAAATAATCCTAAATTGGTTTGTGATGTACAGGTCTCTATTATAACTTCGAAGATGTAACACATTGAATGTTATAATATCGAACCCACTACATCGAAATATGAAAATAGCAAAGTCCTGGAACATTGAAATCTTACCTAGGACAAGATTTCAGTGGGCCGTTCCATGTCTTCACTATTTCTTCCACTGTGATGCGATAGTTACGGACCTTAGGGTTAGGGTGTGGGTTAAGGTAAGTGGATAGATAGTATTGTATGTATGGTTTAGTGTAGGGTTGGGTTTTGTTACCTGTATGTGTGTGGTTTATTTATTTTTGTATGCTTGTGTTGTATGTTTCTCGGAACAGCAAATTTTTTCCCTAGGAAAAAAATTTGCTAATCTGAGCATTCGATGTTATCTTAATTTGAAATTCCAAGCTCGAACTTATGGTGTTCGATATTTTGGAATTTCAAATATATGATATAGACCCGTGATATACTGTGGAGTTGACTGGTAAGAGAATTTTTATTTGCATTTATATTTTATTTTTTTTACCATTGTTTTTCACTGTTTGTAAGAAGGAAAGGATAATTTCTAGACAAGAAGATTTACTTAATTTAATTTATATTTTGTTTTACCTTTAATTTTCACTGTTGATTTTTAGAAAGGGATAGGTTTTAGACAGGCAAGCTCTAACCATCCCAAGGGGCCTAGTCATCTATAAATTCACACAGACTGCAAATCCAGAGCTTATCTAAACAATCCTATCTTGGTTTGTGATTTATTAATCTTTACTGTTAAAAAGAAGTGCGACTGTGAGCAATAGTGAGCAGAAGATATGGAGCGCGACATAAAGGAATTCGTTTTTGTCTGACTTTCAGAACTTGCACATTCAGAACAACTTTACTGTACTTACTCTAATCTGCCCTGCTTCCTCTCCAACTGAACTCCAAAACAGGACACAAACTGTATTCACCTTAGTGGAAAAATGGTTTCACCAAAGGTGTCTCCACTTGAACTAAAAAAAAAAAAAAAAAACAAAACTACTAGTGTTTACGCCTACGCAGAAGACGCCTCCACTCAATCTCTTACTTACCTCTAATAATGGTACAGTTATCACTCTTGACACTACCACTAAACTCCTAGGTGTAACTATAGATAATAATCTCAACTTTGACACACACATTAACCTAACTATTAAATCTGTAAATAGAAAACTTGGTTTTCTGTATAAACTCAAACCATTTCTTACAGCCTCTGCCAAGATTACTATTGGTCGAACTTGCCTGATTTCAACCCTCCTCTATGCCTCCCCCATATATACAAACCTAACCAAAAGTAATTTAAATAAACTGGCAACTTCTTACAACAGCATAGCCAGATTTGCCACAGGTACCCCATATAGAACTCACCACTGCCAAAATCTGAAACTACTAGTATGGCTGGAAATACAAAATCAACTATTCTACCAGCAACTCACCTTTATCCACAAGATCTTACACCATCCCACTAATACCCTTATACTCAGTAACCTCATAAATTCTTATCAAAACCTTCCAACCCTACGTTCCACAAATAGATTACAAGTAGCCACCTGAAAAATCTAAAAACAAATCAGGGGACTGTCTGTTTTTTAACTCTGTTGGTAAAACATGGAACAAACTCCCAAATGAACTAACTTCTACCACATCCACCCACCTTTTCAAGAACCAATTAAAATTTTTCTTAAAATCCCAATGGCTTTGCCCATACACCAAGCCTGACTGATACTATCTTCCCTTGCCTTTAGCTTTTTTGTATATCAGTTCTTCTACCTCTTCTACCTATCTTCGGCTCTCTCTTCAAAAATTATAAATAATTTGCTCTCTTCATACTCTTCACTGTACTGTATCAATTTCCTCGACACAACATACTAACTAATGCTTATACTTATCTCTGATAAATGTTGCTCCAAATGACTGAAACAAAAATCTTCATAGTGTTACCCTATCTGCTTACTGCTGCTGAAATAACAAGTTGTACATGAATGTATAGTTATCTAATTGTTTTTGAATGTATAGTTCTCTATCTTCATAGTGTTACCCTATTTGCTTACTGCTGCTGAAAATCAACTGCACATGATTGTATAGTTATCTAATTGTATTTTTAATGTATAGGTATCTTTTTGCATTTTGTATAAACTGTTTCTTTTCTCGGAGCTTTTCTCCTCGGGCCTCTATTGAAAATGGACGTGTATCCAATTAGACTAGCCCAGTCAACAAATATAAAATAAATAAATAAATTAATTGTATATTGCTTGTGTGATTTTTCTCATAGAAGTTCATTTAAGTTCTTGTGATTTCTGCAGTTACTAATTTTGAGTATTCTTTTCTTTTATAAAGTTTTATTTGTGTGAAACTGAATATGGATTCCTTAAATGAGTATGCCATTAATGATTTGCTAAAGCACAAATATCTTCTACAGTGTAATAAATGCTATGCATATTTAAAGTTAACACCTGATAACACTAGTGATCTGTGTTCCTCATGTCAGACGTTGGATGATTTGCTTACCCTTATTAGGAGCAAATCTAGACTTACTAATGATGATTGCACTTGTGCAATTGGCATGGCTTGAGGAACTGTTACATATATTAATGCTTGGACTGATGAGATAAATCATGTTAGAGAAAGAGCAAATAGAAAGCATTTGGGAAATGATGTGTCTGTTGTCTGTAAAGATCATTGAACTCCTATGAAACCAGACGATGTGCATGACAGCTTTGGAATTCTGAAATAAAGTATTCAGACATGTGAGGATACTGTTTAGAAGGAAACAAATGAAAGGAAGACGTCCCAAACAAATAAGGAAAAAAAAGAAACTGATAAATGTCAGTAAAGAGAATACATACTAAAATGACACACAGATTACAGGGAATGATAACATTTTTCCATCAGAAAACCTTCAGTCTACAGAAAAAGGCATCATTTTTCCAAAAGAAAAGGTAGAAAAAAGAGGCAAGGGGAGGTGAAAAGGAAGAAATCAAAACTGAATGTGGAAGGATTGAAGAACATTGACTGTAAGAAAAAAAGAAAAGAAAGACAGATGTTGACTGCATGGCTCAAGCTGTGGATGTACAAAGACAGCTGGATGAGCATTGTGTGCTTGCAAATTTAATATGTAATAAAAACAGTTGAATTAATAAGACTAACGGTGATTATCATTCCTTTGTAATGACTAATAGAGCAGCTATTACTATGCAAGCATTTGAAGATTCTTTATATCTGGTTAGAAAAGATATTCTTGTAATCCGAGATTTGATTATTAGAGGAACTGATACTTACATTGCAGAGAAGATAATAAACATTGAATAGTGTTATGCTTGCCAAGAGCAAAAATAGAAGAGACAAGCTTTGCAATGCCTTAATGTAAGGAATTGCGCATCTGTTTTTTTTCATTTTGGTACAAATGATCTCATCCGCAAGGACACTTTGACTGTTAGTAGGGAACTTACAGCCTTCTTAGATAGTATAGCTTGTACTGGTGTTAGGACATATTTTTCAGAAATCACATATAGGAAAGATAGTCAAGTCAATGTGAATGAAAAGATTTTTGGGTAAATACCTACATGGAAAAAGTGTCCCATTTTAAAAAATGGAAATGTGTAGAGCATCCAAGCCTAGTTTTGGACACACGTGTTCAGACAGGATGGCATGCATTTCTTTAGATCAGGAAAGAGAATTTTTGCAGCAGATATTCTGCAATATTTGACATACACTAAGCAGGATTTTTATCAGGTCAAAAATGTAACATTTCATAGATGGCAACATTTTTTTTTTCTGCTTGTTAATGCTAGGAACATTAATAATAAAGTTTATTGGAAAATATGATTGGAAACCAGTTCTGTCCAGGTATAAATGTTTTTACTGTGACAGGCATTCTAAAAAATATCCTGTAGAAGTGTTATGATTGGTATTAAAGATGGTCATGAGACCTGTGATTATTACGTGTTCAGTGAAAACACCAACGATATAGACTGTGTAACTGTGACAATAAAGAAACACTGGAACATATAATGATTGTTGTGTATAGACCACCAAAGTCAAGTGCTAATGACTTAGAGGTATTCATACACTTCTTGCATGAAACACAGGAGGTAAGAGTAATATGGTTTACCTTTATTTAGTTAAAAGCCATATGTGCGATGTGCAAAACGTCATAAATACGGCTGCCAGAAAACAATGCCAATTCACCAAGTGTTTGAAATTAAATGAGCAAAATGAATATAATAAGGCTAAAAGGGCACATTAAGTATAAATAAAGCAAGGAGACTATTTTTTGGCAAAGTGCTGTGTTTTGGCATAACTTCAATTTCATATTGTAACAACGGCATAACTAGAGTTATTCAAAGTATCTCAGTGTGTAAAAGTATGCATAATGTGTGCTTATTACTTTGCATGTATTCTGAAGAGTCTGTATGGGCAAAGTACAACTATTTCATGAAGTACAGTCAAAGTATAACCATTTAGAAAAGTTACTTGTGCTGGGTGTGTCTATTTGCAAACTCCCATCATTGCAGAGTGTTTCTTGCACTGTAAAGAATTACCTAGCAATGTACTGCCATTTTGGGAAATTTCAGTGTGCTGTGTACTGTTTATTCACAAAGTGCAATTACTTCAAAATGTTTCTGACTCTGAGCTCCTCCTGCTGAGTTCATTCACATCGTGCAGTTATTTGAAATGTTTCTTATACTAATAAGTGGCGATTCCTCACAGTACAGTAATCTCAAGAATATTACAGTGCCCAAGAAACTTATTTCTCAAAGTTCAGTTATACAGAGGCTTATTGTGCTATTTGGCAAAGTTGCAAATACTGGCGTATATGTGTGTATTCGTGCATATTTACAAAACCCTTCATTGGTATGTATTAATATGGCAGATGGATTTTGAAAGCCCTTACCACTTGTATTTGATCAGAATATTGCAGAGAATATTTGAGCAAGAGTACAATGTTTTATACAAGCAGCTTATTCAGACAAAGAAGCATGCACCAGAGCATTCATTTTGCTAAACCTAGCTAGATCAGAGGTCATTGAAAGAGAGTGTTCATTTGTGTATGCACTAGCAGTATATGAGGGTGAAGGTGAAAATCGTATGGTTGTACAGGCTGAATCAAGGGAAGACTCCGAGTGTTTAAAGCACAAATTCAGGGAAATGTGTAACCCCCAGACAAATATTACATTCGAGAGGTACTGGTTTTACACAAGAGATCAGAAACCAGGGGAAACTTTTGAAGCTTGAACTGACCTGAGGAACAAAGCTAAGATGTGTCAGTGTGGTGACTTAAAAGATGAGTTAATAAAAGACAGGCTCATGTGGTATTACTAGTGTTGCTGTAAGAAATATTTTGCTTTGTGACCAAGATTTAATGTTGAGTGAAGTCTTGGAGATTTGACAAATCCATGAAGTTACAAAAAGACACACTGCTTGCAAGTGACAAGGGCATGGTTTTAGGAGGCTCCAGAGCAAATGTAGGTAGCATGCAACATGTGGCAAACAGAAGTAGGCCTGAGCACATGGCAGCCACAGCCCCTGCTGGCTCACCAGGGAAACCATGCAGTTTTCCAGCAGGTTTGGTTAAAGGACCATGCTCAGTACAGTTTAAGGGTGAATCATCAAAATGCTCAGTACAGTACAGTACAAGCATGAAGCAACAAAACCCAAATCCAGCTTTATTGTTAACTGCTGCAGTTATGGTGTCAATCATGAGTTTAAAAGAGAAAAATGCTTAGCATTTGGTCAGCAATGTGTCACAAGTGTAAAAAATGGAACCCTTTTCAAAAATGTTGCAAATCAAGTAAACCCCATACAGATGGAAAGAAGGGTCATTCAAAAAAGCAAATTGATCAAGTAGACTGCAACTCTACTTTCTATGTAGATTGTGTATCAGTAATTGATGAAAGAGATGATGCATGAATTTGATGGCAAAGAGCAAAGTGTTTTGTACTGTCCAAATCAATAGTAAATACACAGAGCTTAAAATAGACGCTGGTTTAAAGTATAATGTTAGCAGACATATTTGCTAAAGTGAGAACTAATGGGCAACTCAATGTGGCTAGTAGTGAGAGACATGTTGCTTATGGAGGTGAAGAACTTCAAGCCAAAGGCTCAGTAATGCTTGTTCGATGCAGTTCGAAGACCTGTACAGTCATTATTGGGTCTCAGAGACAGTTTGGGAATGAATCTGCTTTCTTTTACCAAAGAAGCTCATCATATAAGTGCATATCCTAGTTCCATTTTTTCTGAAGCCATTTTCTCAAGAGTTTGCTGGTGTTTTCAGTGACAAGTTGGATATGAAGTTAGACACAGAGGTCACTCCTGTAGTCAGATCAGCAAGAAAAGTTCCAATAGCTATGCAGGATAAAGTCAAAGCTCAGCTGGATAAATGGTACAGCAAGGTGTAATTTGTCCAGTTATCAAACCAACTTGAATGGGTGTCATCTATGGTAGCTCACAAAAAAGGCTCAGATGAAATCAGAAATGTATTGACCCAAGAGATCTGATCAATGCATTGAAAAGACCATATCATCCAATGTGCACAATCGAAGATGTTGCAGCCCTAATACTGAATGACACTTTTTTCTGTCTTGGATGCAAATAATTCATTTTGGCAAGTGATGCTTGATCACAAATCCTCATTACTAACTATTTTCAGTATCCTTTTTGGCAGATACAGATTCCTAAAGATGCCATTTGGAATGAATTCTGCAAGTGAAGTCTTCCAGTGTGCAATGGAGCAAATTTTTCAGATTACCCTTGATTGATTGGTTGGACACAATGGTGAAGCAGAGCATGACAGAAACCTAAAGAGTTCTAGACAGAGCATGTGACATGAACTTAAAGCTCAATCCTCTTAAGTGTCAATTCAGACTACCAGAAGTTATATATGCAGGTCATTTATTTACCAGTACTGGCTTGGGACCAGACCTGACCAAGCAAGCAGCTATTCTTGAGATGTCAGCACCCGATAATATTCAAGCTCTACAGCATTTCCTAGGCATGGTCAACTATTTAAGCAAAGTTTATGCCAGACATTAGTGAGTTGAAAATACCTTTAAGAGAGCTGACCTGCAAAATGTTACATGGTCTTGGTTAGAATAGTACCAGAAGGGCATTTGAAGACGTTGAGCATAAAATTGCTGCCCCCATCTACACTAAGATTATATGATTTCAAAAAAAGTCACTCTTTCCTGTGATGCTTCAAAATTTGGTCTTGGTGCAGTTATACTTCAAGAAGGCAGGCCTGTAGCCTATGCATCTAGAACACTTAACCAAACTGAAATACAATAAGCTCAAATTGAGAGAGACCGTCTGGCAATGGTATTTGCATGTTCCAAGTTCCATGATTATATCTATAGTCGAGCAATTCAGATTGAAACTGATCACCAACATGTAGTTGCTCTTCTAAAGAAGCCTATTCATTCAGCTCCAGCACTATTACAAAGAATAATTCTCGAATTACAAAAGTACAATTTCAAAAAGAAGAAACGCTGCTCCAAATCCACCAAAGAGTATTTTAATAAACCAGATGTAAGCACTTTCATTTCCAGTACTACAGAAACATCACCAGACAAACAAATGCACTACCTCACATCCTTTAAATACCATAAAAAAGCTAAACCTCACTTCCTTAGAAGGGTGGTGCCCAAGAGCAAGGCATGTTATACAGCATCTTGTGCAACATCTCACTTTCTAAGAAAGGTGGTGCCAAAATACAAAACACTTTGTTGTCTTCATAACAAATAAAATCCTAGTGCATGTTAAATACTAAAAACATATGCAGACATAAATATTAATGCCAATAATAAAATTGCATTAATTAGTTTATATACTAAAAAAATACATAATATTTGATGATACAAATCAAACCGTGCCTGCTTTCAACTTTAAAATGGGTTTGATCGATACGCACTCATTAAGCCCTGGGGGGGTGGTGGCATTTAAGAGAACTTGCCAATACAGTTCCCTTTTCTCCACTAAGGTCTCCCAGTCACCCGCTCTATCTAGTGCACCCACCTTTTCCAGAATAACAAATACAAATTTCTTGTAACCAGGACACATGATGGAATGTTTATAGAGTTCATTACTTGTAGTTTTGCTCTTAATAGCATAAGGATGTTGGTAAATTCTCATATGTAAGGGGCCATTGGTTTTGCCAATGTAAAAAGCAGAACAGGTGGCACAAGAAATGATGTAAACAAATCCCTTAGTATTACAGTTGTATTTACCTTTAACAGTAAGCAAATATGGGCAACCTTGAACAAGGAAACTACCAACCTCCATGATATACCTGCAGTGTCAGCAAGCCCCACCTTTTTTCATTCCAAAACCATTAGTGTGACCATTCATTTTTTGCTTGTTGGTTTCAAAAATACACTTTTTCTTATTTTTATAAACCAAATTTAAGTTCAGGACCCAGCCTAGCCACAAGTCCCAATGATCCAAAAACAGTTGCCCAATGTTTCTTAATTGTGTCCTGTAATAAATAAATACCTGGATTATATTGCAAAACAAATACTCGTGATGAATTGTGATGGTCATTTTGAGTATGAGTTCCTTGACCGTCAAGATTAATAGAGTTGGTGCCTGCATCATTGTTGCATAAAAGGGGCTTATATCCAACACCCCTGTTTTCAATAACATAATCAATGGTGTTGTCCAAAAATGTTTAAGGTATCCCCTTTTGAGGAACATGCTAACCAATTTCTCAACCTCCGCTTTGAGCACTTCACCATCTGAAACCAATCTACATAGCCTAATTAACTGACTTTTTACTAAATTTTTCTTTTGCCAGATCGGATGCTAGGTAGAGAAATGTAATTAGGCATTAGAAAAAGGTTGGTTTACTATATACATTATATTCATATCTGAAATTCTCCAAGTTTTTAAAGAGTCACATCCAAAAAATCAATTGTTTTATTATGGTAGTGATGGGTGAACTGCAAAAAATCAGTAGAGTGGTTAAGTCCATAAAGTTTTCTAAGTCCTCCAAACTTCCTTTCCACAAAATAAAAATGTCGTCCAAAAATTTCAGATACAAACCTGACATAGACACAAATCCTGAGTTTAAAACAAAATTAGTTTCCCAAAACCATAGGACCATATTGGCAAAGACGGGGGCACAAGCGGCCCCCATCACAACGCCCGTATGTTTGTAGTATTCCCCTTCTAAGTATACAAAATTATTAGTCAGGACACATTCCATAATCTGATATACAAGACTAATTTCATTGTTGGAAACGTTAGAGCCTTTAGCCAGAGCTTGATGGAACCAGTTCAGTCCTTTATCATGGGGAATAACCGAAAAAAGGTCCTTTACATTAATGGTCACCAGTTAAGCATTAGGCAAAAAAGGACACCCTGAAATCAAATTCAGACAGTACCATGAATCTTTCAAGATGCGACTTTTGTTCACAAAAAAGTTTTTAATTTAATGTCAACAAATGTTGCCGATGGTTCGGTCTTCACACCCGCTGGTGTCACTGTAGGTCGCAATGGAGGGTCAGTAACTGACTACCAAAAATTCCTGGGATCATAGGCTTGCAAACAATCAGAAGTTCTCTGACATGAAGAGGTAGATCAAATGTAATAAATGTCTTCCAAAATGAGCTCTATACTATGATAAGCAATGTTCACCTCATTTCATGATACCTCAACAAAAACTCTGCCATTTTGTAAGAATTCCAGCATCTTTGAGGAGTACAAAATTCTATCCATGATGACCACACCCCTTCCTTTATCTGGTTTCATAATTTGTATGCTGGAATCATTAGCAAGTCTATGCATAAGTTTCCTCTCTTCACTTGAAAGGTTGTGGAACTTGTACCTTTTATGGTTAGAATGCCAATCCCTGATGTTTTGCTCACATAATTGTTCAAAAAGATGTATATTTGGAATTAATGGGGGGTTGAAGGTACTAGATCTTCACAGTAATGGAATATCAGAACCTTGCTCATCAGGAGGTAAAATACAGTTAAGTTTCAATTTTCTACTAAAAAGTTTGAACTCCATTACCACATCAACCAAATCAGGTTTATTAGAAGGTACATATTTAAAACCATGTTCAGACAATGAACCAAACACAGGAGAAACAAAGTGATGAAAAATTGTAAATTTTACAACCTTGAAATTCGTGTACTTTGTTAGATGCATCAACAAGGTCATTACCATCTAATATCTTGTTAACTACTAATTCTGAGGTTGTTTTCAATGATAATTCTGAAAACCTGTATTTTTTGACCATCCCTGGAAGTAGGTTAACCGTCCCTCCCTTTTTTGAACCTTTCCTGAATTCTTTTCGACCTCCGAGGGCCATTCTGGTCATTGTTGACATTATTAGATCAACGCCATCATCCTCTTCACCATTGTCATTATTGGAACTGAAAATACCTGTACTTTTTGGTGGCCTAGGGTAAACATCCTTATTGGTGTAGTCCTTAATGTCCCTTAAGATTTTTTTCTGTTTTCTGGAAAAAGAAATATTTTCCTGTTTGGCCAGTTTAACAAAAATACATTGAAAACTGTCACTATTACACTTAAAAAGCAGGTCATTTCTTAAATGTGCATCTAAAGTCTTAATTTCTGCTTCAGTAGAGTTCAAATTCCTTAAATTCTCCTTGATAATGAGTTCCATTAGTTTACAACCCATTTTATCAAAGAAGTCCAATAGTTCAAGATGAAACACAGACCCTCATTTAACACCATTCGAGTATTTCTAAAGGTGCAGTCCTCTAGGGACCCACTTGTTGGCAATGCACTGTCTCAAAAATGAGATGTCCATTTGTAACTATTTAAATTTTAAAATCCGTTTTTCCATTTTACTTAACCTGGCTTTAAAAGTAAGTTCACTGTCATTTGTTGTTACTTGTAAAAACAGGACTAGTGGAGTTACTTGCCTCTTCAAAATTGTACTTAATTTTAAAAATCGCTTAAACTGTGAGTATTGACAGATAAATGAGTACCTGTATGCAGTGTTCCCAAGTTAACATTCCTATGAATTGTTGTACCTGCACATGTTCCTTCCCCACAGTCCTGCTGCAAAACTGGAATGTACTCCTTGGACAAGTCACAAGGCAGGGAAGCCGATCTATTCAAAGGAACAACATTTGCATCAAAATGGTCTATACAGAAGGCAAACTTCTTTATCTGACTTCTACCTTTTCCAGATTGCCCAGAAATACAATAGAACAGCTTGATGCAGAGAATTTTGACTTTGATGTGATGGCCAGGCATAATTTCTCCACCACTAGACTTTGAGCCGAGAGAACACACAAAGGCTGATCCAAGTTTGCAAACGCTCAACCACTACATTAATGGTGGATGGCCATCGATGCAATTTAGTGTACCACCTGAAGTGCAAACTGTTTTTCTTACAGAGATGAGATGTTGATGGAAGATGGCATTATTTCCAAAGGTCCTAAAATTATTGTTCCTGCTTCCTTACAACATGAATATATCCAGATTTTGCATTGTGGTCGCCCAGGTTCTGCACCTACTAAGAGAAGGGTGAGAAATAGTAGTTTGCCCTTCATTACTGAAAGACATTGATAAAGTACTTTCTTCTTGGTCCGTATGCAATAGTACTAAACCGCATTTGCAAAGAGAACCACTTCAGCTAAGTCAAGTTTCTGAACTACTTTGGTCAACAGTAGCCACTGATGCCTTTGAGTGAGACAATCAACATTACTTAGTATTGGCAGACTCTTATTCGAACTGGTTTGAGATTAATCTACTACCTAAGCTAACATCCGCTACTGTTATTACTAAGTTATGTTGTTTCTCAGTCCATGGTAGTCCACACTGTTATTTCTGACAGAGGTACTCTATTTACTAGTCAGTTATTTCAGAAATTTGCAAGAGAATGTGACTGCTAGTAACATCTACAGACAAATGGACTAGCTGAACATGCAGTGCAGAGTGCAAAGCAATTACTTGAAAGGTCAAAGCGTGACAGTACAGATGTGTCTTTGGATTTTCTTAATCTTAGAAATGTACCCCATGATGATATACTTCGCTCACCTGCTCAAAGACTTCTAGCCAAGCAAACCAGAACAATACTACCTATTAATCTCCAGTTTATTGAGGCCTAAAACTAAGAACAACAGAACCATCAAAGCCAGTTATTCAAAAAGCATTCTATCTAGAAGTTCAGTTATGATAAATAGAGCAGATTACCTCATTTGTTAAAAGGAGAGACAGTGAGGATATAAATGGTGAAAGGTTTCGATCAGACTGGTAAAGTTACAGGTGTATGTGCCAAGCTGAGATCCTACTTTGTAGAGTCTGAGGATGTGTTGTACAGGAGAAATTGCAGACATAATCTTCCTATACCAGAATCATTATCACCACATTGTTCCTGTGATTCCTGTGACTCTAGATTGCGGAGCAAGTCAGAAATTGTTCCCATCCCAGAATGTGTCTTAACCTCTACTTCCATTCCTCAGGATGTTCCAGATATTCCCAAGGTTGAACATTCAGCAAAGACGGTTCCAGTTGCTAAATCTAATTCTCAGTTTTATGTCACATGATTTGGTCATATTTCCAGGCCCAGTGTGAAATACTCAACAACATGGACATTATATATATATATATATATATAATGTGTGTGAGTGTGTGTGTGTGTGTACATATATATATATATATATATATATATATATATATATATATATATATCTATACATATATATATATATATATATATATATATATATATATATATATATATATATATATATATATATATATATATATATATATATATATATATATATATATAAAATGTATGTACCTAGTTCTGTATAATTTCATGACAAAGAACTATTTGTGTTATCTGCATGCCAAATGTGATTCATAGCATTGCATGATCTATTTCTCAAAGGAGGAGGATGTAGACCAGAGTGTATGTGCTGTATATTTAAAAAGCACATCAAGGACTGAACGTGCACATATAAAAACCAGACACGTGCTATTCCCAGTGCCATTTTGAGAGTGCAACCAGAGAGCGAGCATGTGCAATAGCTAGTTTGTATACAAGTTACTTAAGTGAAAGTCAGTAAATTTCTATCGTGATATGTTTGTGTATAATAAAGCTGCTTGAACAGAACCCACAAAGACTCTCTCGTATTGTATCCTGAATAGGATAGTGACAATATAGAAGTTAAACAAATCACTATGTAAAACTAACTGGAGTACATGTTCATTGGAAAAAACTACAGATGAAATGTGGAAAGTTTAAGAAACTGAGTTCAAAAAAAAAAAAAAATTTAACATCAGGATCTAGGAGTACAATGTCGGGGGGGGTACATCTCCATAAGAACAAGATACCTGATGAAGGTGAGAGAAAAAACAATATATAAGAAATGCAGGAGAGGTCAAACTACAACTTGGAAAACTGAAATAAACAAGCCGGACAACAAATTTAAGCAAGATCAATAAAAAAATTTATATAAATATATTGAGCATAATAAGAAACCTTTTTTATGGATATATAAGATGTGAAAGAAGTAAAAACACAAAATAAACTGATAAGCTGCTAGTTAACCTGTACTTAATATCCAAACGAGCTACAAAAAAATAAAAAAGCAGTGGATACACTCAGATTCTTTTATCTTAGTGTATCCAGTGCTTTTTTATTTTTTTATATGTGGAAGAAGTAAAGACATATTAATAAACTGTGTGTAGATTATAAAATTCATTCTCAGACACAACAGATTATAGATATATTTATAAAATCTTATGCAAAACAGTTTGGCTCCACAAAAAAGGTGATAAGTTGTTCTAGTGGCATTCAAGTAACCTCAGACACTGGAATCAAATTAGATTATATTGAAAAACTGCATAAACTGGATCCAAACAAAGTACAGGGAGGAAACGGAATTAATAATAATGACCTAAGAACACTTTAGCAAGAACTTACAATACCATTACAGCTATTATTTACCAAGTCATATAAATAAGGGAAGATTCCCCAAGATTGGAGACATGTGCTTATTAAATCTGCCTTTAAGGGAAAGTGGAGTAGGACAAACAGTCATATAGACCCTTGTGTCTGCTTTCATGTTGTGGAAAAATAATGGAGAAAGTAATATTGGATAAGTTATTGTCAGAATTAGATAGGTTAGGACTTGAAACTATATATCAGCATGCATATGTTGAAACTAAATCTATTACCACCTGAAACATATATTTTATAACAATATAATAGCTATGAATGAAAAATTGTGCTGTGATGGAATTTATATAGATTTAACTTCAGCATTTAACAGGGTTGTACACACAACACTGATCAATAAATTAGAACATGTAGTTATTGATGTACTCTTGATATGATTGATAACTGCATGGCTTACAAATAGGATATGGCAAGTATACAGCAAATGGGCAGGTGAAATTCTTTCTTACAGTTGGGCTGTCTCACAGGGCTTTGTCCAAAGCCCTTATTTTAGATTTTATCTTTCAGACCTAACTCATCTGAGGTGTTCTATAGTTTATATGAAGGTTATCTGACATTGGCTAAACTGATTACATGTGTTACAGATAAAGTATGTCTGCAAAAGAACTTGACTGAATTTACCATTTGGGCACAGGAGAATAATATGCTAATAAATACATCAAAAAGTAAGCATATGAGATTTGGAAGACATAAACTGAAAGGTGAATATTTCATATAGCATACACTGATTGAAACTGTAGATTCATTTAAGGAGCTGGGTATATGGGTAGATCAAGCTTTGAGTTTTCTAATCATATCAACCAATTAGTTAATGATGGTTATAGAACTATAGGTTGTATACAAATATTTGAAAAGTCTGGGAAATCAGAAGTGATGAAGTCATTGTTTGTTAGTTACATTAGACCCAAACTTGAGTATGGAATAACAATATGGAAACCTTATAAGAAAACGAGGATGGGTAAACTGGAAAGAGTACAGCGGAAATATTCCAACAACATCCATAGATTGAAAATGTAAGTGACTCCATGTCACTGCCACTATCCTGTCTTGCCCTTAACCCATTAAGCTGCCTACTTAACAGATTAGGCCATGGCTATAATTTATCTCTTAGAAAACAAAGTGTAAAGACTTGTCTTCTCCTTGTCGATTTAAAATTGTATAGCTCATCAGATGAGGAAATGAAAGCACAACTGCAAGTAGTCAAAACATTTTCAGATGATATAAGAATGTCATTTGGTCTTGATAAATGTGCAAAAGCAACCTTTAAAGCTGGAAAGCTGCAGCAGCAATAAAACATCAATTTGGGACAAGAATGTGATTTAAAAGAACTTGAACAAGAGGGAGTGTATAAATATTTGGAAATTGAAGGACTGACAAAACGTGAACAAATGTGAGGAATATCTTGGAAGACTTGAATTAAATCTGAAAACAGTACCAAAATCTAGAAACAAAATTCAAGCTATAAACCAGTTTGCTCTTCCTGTCCTAACTTAGTTTTTGAGTGACTGACTGGCCCCAAAAGGTGTTTGATAGATTAGATAGGAAAACAAGAAGGATGCTTCATGCTCACCAAATGATTTATAACAATCAGTGCATAGCAAGATTATATAGTCCCCATTCTGAAGGAGGGATGGGCATCCTTGAAATTTAGTACATGCATAGATCTGCATTTGTTGGACTGCACACACATATGCTGACCCCACAAAACCCAAATGTAGTGAAAGTTTTGAAACATAAGGAGAATCAATCTAAGATGACTTCCCTGCTTAGTCTAGCAGAAGCATATAGGTGTCAAGCAGGAATGGAAACCAAACCAAAAGTAGATAAAAGTCAGGTAGCAACTGAATGTGTCAAAAAAACAAAAGAAAGAATATAAAGTGAAGGATCAGATGAGAAGGCAAGAAATGTGGAAAATGCATAAATATAGTTGCAAATATAGAAAACTCCTGGAAGAACCTTGTGCGGATCAGAATCGAATGCAGGAATGGTTCAAGAGAGGCAAATTCAAACCAAAAGATGAAAGGTTAATATTGGTGGCCAGAGATAGTGGGCTGCATACACATTGTTTTACAAAGTCCATTGAACATGTGGGAAAAACAGATGTAGGTTTTGTAAAACAGAACTGGAAACGGTCAAACACCTTGTTGCTGGTTGTGGCATACTAATGGCAGAAGGACTGTATACTGAAAGGCATAATAATGTGGCAAGACTGTTGTACTGGGGATTGTGCAATCATAATATCGAAGTTGCTGTAAAACACTGGAAACAAGAGTCACAAAACATCATAGAAAATGATGGTCTATGTCACATGGGATCACCCATTACCAACAGTCCAAAATATATAGCTGCAAGAAAACCAGATACAGTGGTCCATGAAAACAAGACAAAAGTAGCATTGATCATTAAAATTGCTACACCCTATAACCACAGTGTCTTGTGTATAGAGAGGCAGTCATAAAGTATAAGGATCTGCAGGCAAAAACAAGAGCAATGTGGAAGAAAGATACCTAGACAGTTCCAATAGTAGTAAGAGCAATGGGTCTTATAAAAAAGAATCTATAATCATATTTAGATATGTTACCAATGCATGTAACTCCATACAAATTGCAGGAATAGTCATTGCTGAGCATACTGTGGGTGCAGCGAAGAGCACTTCTGGCTAACATCAAAGACTAAAACAAAACCAATTTCATGAACTTTAATTGTTCATTCTCATCTTGGTATTAGAAACCCAAAAGACTTGGAGAAATTAAAAAAAAAAGATTCTATATGAATGAGAAGTATACTAATTGATTCTCTGCTATAGCAGCTGATGCATAGAACAGACTACCAAATTATATTAAAGCAAGTATTAATTTAATCCACAATGTAATACATTCACAAGAAAAAAACATTAACTGATTTCATCTAATCAGCTGGACTTCTTCAGAATGTAATAAAACCACGTTAAAAGACTGAATAAATACTCATGCAAATATTTTTTTTTTCCAATAATATTTTTTTTACCAGAAAGGTAAATAAGCATTAAATGTGTGAAGTTATACAGTGATTGAATGCAATAAAACTATAATATGAGAGACATACATAGGTATTATATACTTTCCAGACCATTAGCTATAAACCTAAATGCAAACATATACATATATACATAAAATGCTACTGACAACTACAAAGAAAGACCCAACTTGTTCAGGTAAGAAACTATGTACCTAAACCTAAAGCATAAAATATAGAACATAACATATATAATACAGAGAAAGGGGACACATCACATCAGCGCACTGTAACATCACATTATTAAACTAATTAACTATTCAGTCCCCCTGAATAAGATCAAAAATAATTTTCCAAAATTTTTGATAATACACTTGTTTGTTGGGGTCATTTATAAATAATTTATGTCATGATCTGTATTTCACTGCTAGGTTCCTGAAGCCATTCGATGAAAATTTGGTGCAATCCAGTCAGTTTTTAATTCTATATAATTTAATTGATAAACACAGGGTAAGAAGCACATGAAATTGTAGTTTGGATAACCTTATATCTGTAAGACTGCTAGTTCCCAAGATAAAGTTGATTTTTGATGAACGATTTTTGTTAGTCTAACTTTGAGAGAGCACCAAAGTTTATATGAGTGATTACAAAACCACAAGATGTGCAGGAGATCCGCTTAAGGGAAGGAACAACATGGACTTAAAGGGGAAGTCTTGGGGTTAAATTTATTTAATATGCAGGGGGTGAAATAAGAATTATTAATCATTATTTGTGTGTATAATAGCTTTTTAAAAGGGGTAAGTTTAATCGTGGATTCTATAGCTTTAAGTTTTTGGTCCCCCCTAAGGTTGTTGTTCTGTCATTCCCAATATTTAGAGAATAATAATGAATTTTGAAATTTAAAGGCCACAATCAATTTATAGGCATTTGATACCATACTTTTTCTTTTGGATATAATATTTATAAAATCTATTGCCCTAGTGATATCAGTTTCAATATTCGAGACATTTGCTACAGTTGTTAAAAGTTCCCGAATTTGGCGTAAGAGAATAGTGTACTTCGGACCCACTTTTAAATCAGATCTCAGATCCTGTAATGAAAACTCCTTGTATCTATATATATCCCATAAAGTGCAGTCTTTGATAAGAGGATAGTCCAAGAGACTAATCATCTGTTTAGTTTGATATTGGGGTTCATGTGGATTGGTTGAAGAAGGGGAAAAGCCCTATCAAGCTCCATATATTTCACAAGACTTTGAAGAATTTTAATTCTTTTCTTTAGAATGTTACTCCTAGGAAGACTCTTTACACTTATATAGGTCAGGAAGGGGATAGTTTGGGGATTAATGTTGTTACTGCACACATGATTGTGCCAAATTCTCACCCAGGGGTGATGCCATGCCTCATCTTTCAAATTAAATGTTGATATTGCAACAATTCTATTTGCACAAATAATCCAGTAATACAGTCGAAAATCTGACAAACCTAATCCTCCTTTTTTTCTTCCGGTAACATAATTTTTGATAGCTTATTCTAGCAGCATTAGGAAACCAAATAAATTTGGCCAGCTCTTTATTAATTTTTTGGAAAAAGTTGCTGGGTATGACTAGGTTGGAGGCATTAAAGTTATGTAAAAGTTTAGGTAAGACGTTCATCTTGATAACTGCTGCTTTAGATAACAAGGATAGATTTAGTTGCTGCCACCTGTAAAGGTTTTTTGAAATATAAGTCCATAATTTCATAAGATTGTTCTGATACATGGACATATAGTGCTCGAAGTGTATTCCTAGGTATCTGAACGAATATTCTAATTTGAAAGGAGATTCAGATAATAGATATTTTCCCCATCAATCCACTACACCATAAAGAATAAGTGTCTTCTTTTGATTAACTTCATAATTTGAGACCTTTCGAAAATCTATCAATGACCTTAATTAGTTTCGGAATATCAGATGTGGAGTGCTCGATATATATATTTAGATTGTCTGCATACGCAGATAGACTGACTTTCACCTTCATAGTTTTGGGAATATAATGAAAATTAGCTTGGGACATGTAAAGGAGAAGTAGTTGAAGATATAAATTGAACAAGAGAGGGGAAAAGAGGCAACCCTGTCTAGTACCATTAGAAATTCTAATGGGGTTGGACAATATTTTATTGATGTAAAGGTAGGTATAAGATTTATTATACAGAATTTCAATAATATTAATGAAATCTTGGGGAATAATGAACCGGGCCATAACTTCAAAAAATAATTTCCAATTTACTTTGCCAAATGCTTTACAAGCAGCAAGTACTAAACCATATTTAGGGTACTTGATGTTTTTATTGAGCTGTATCATAGCATCTAATGTTAAAGGGACAATCCCAGTGTTTAAAATTCGGGTCCATACTAATGCCGACCAAAGTAGCACCCACTTTATCACATCACTCACATTCCCACCCACAATGTTATTTTGTTGTAAATGTCCTGTATATGTTAAATTCCAGCCCTGTTTTCGTTCCCAGTATCAACTACCTTTCATTGTTACGTTCCTATCACTTTGCACGGGTAATTGCTGCACAGCTGATCAATCGTGTCTTTTCCTGAGTTGTCTTACTGTTTTTTTTTTTTGTTTGTTTTGTTTTGTTTTTAATTCATTTGCTGATATGCTTTCTCTATGAAGCGCAGTTAAGACCGTTTAAAAAAACAAAGATGTATTGCACTTGTTAAGCACTTACAAGTGCGTGCAGTATCTGCCTGAAATTTTCGGTGTTAAGAAGGCTCGTTCTTCGTGTTCCCTGCTGCAGTTTGTTTTGAAGCCATGAGCCAGTATGTAATGACACACGTCTTTGTTTCCTGTGGAAAATGCAATGTAACAGATTTCTTATTTCTGCAACTTTCTAAGTTTATAAGAGCAATATTTAAAATATGTCCCTACTTGGCTCTTTAGTTCCCCCCATTATTTTAGCCTTTGTCCAAATCTTTTTTTTTTTTTTCTCTAACAAGTTGAGAAATACGGCAGTTTTTTTTTAACTGCTCCATACAGTAAAACTTTAGTTTTTACAACGATCGTTCATTGTGGTTTGTTACTATAGTAACCACAATTGACAATCCTTGTAAAAACAAAGTTTTACAGTCAGGAGCAGTTTGTAAGCATATCTGTATTTATTCTAGGTTTTTGTTTTCCCCTTCTTTTAGGATTTGTCCCTGTTTTTGAGGCATTGTCCAGATTTTTAGTGCTAAGACATCGAGTGCTGTTGTCCCCGACTTCTGAATTAGTCCCCAATTCTACAGGTAACAGAGCGACATCTATGAATAAAAATACAGATAAAAATGAATAGCGCTCTGCAAATATGGATTGCTTTAAATATCAAACGTGCACATTCCAGAAAAGGACAATTAGTTACAAACCTGCCTCTTCAGCAAGATGTTGCTTTAGGGTCATATATGCAGCCAAGCTACCTAATAATGAATTTTCACCCAAATTACCAGGTAGAAGCCAATAATTTATTTTACCTGTCTTACAAAAATGAGAGACAATCCAATTAGCCAGTGCTCTTAGTTTAAAAAAGTGTATGAGTATGTCTAAGGAGAACATGGGTTACAATGATTCATATTACATGGGATATTTTGCAGAATGTAACAGAGCAGCCGTCGTTATCTGTTACTATGGCGATCATTGTGTGTCTTGGTGAAAGCTCTTAAAAAACATTTGATTACAACGGGAAAAATCATACATCTGCCTATTTCATGCCCCATCGGCTTTTGTGGGGGGGACCCGCTACCCGATTACATATAACCCGCTATACAAATAAAACTGACTCTGTATGAAGCAGGAAACTAACTGTCAAGCCTTTGCTTAATTAGTCTATTACTCTATGTGACATCTATGTCAAGCAAAGTTCTTAGCATAGCATAGCATAGATTAGTACTAGGCTAACTGCATTTGTGTGTCACTTTAAGCTTAGCCAGTTACCCCATGTGAGAATCAAACCCTGCACCATGTGTCTGTAAGGTAAAGAACTTAACCATTATATTTTACATATACTGGGACCCAAGGAAGTTAAATTTTGTATTGAAAACTGAAAAGGTGCACTGATGCTCAAACAGACTTACACAGGCAACAAATACTAAATAAAATAAGTAAAACAAATAAATAAAAATGTTATGGTTATTTCAAATATACTGTAATCCAAGTAAGATAAAGTTGATATTAGAAAAATGACTGACTGAATATATATTTGGTTTATTTTTTTACATGGTAAGCTTGTCAGTGCATTTCACACAGATGTTTTGTGCATATAACAATTACGTTGTGTGGAGGAAAACACTTTTTTCATAACAAAATAAATGCCACAAACATTAAATCTTAAACACACAATGGATGACTTCATGTTTTAACTCTCTTATATAATAGTATGACAATAAAAGAAAGGTCTGTGTTCCTGCACTCCTATGTTAATTTCTGACAATGCAGTATATTCTACAGCCCAAAGTAATATTCACACAGTGGAGAATAATTGCATTATTTATTTATTTACATACATGCTATAATAAAGTTATATAATGCAGTCAAAAAATACAAAACCAATTGCAACCCATCTAGTTGCCAGGTATACACTGTACTGATACAAATCATAAAAGAAAAAATGAGATGAGAGGTATTACCAACATTGTAACATGCTATTATAAAACCATGCTACACATAGTGTACCATCTATAAGGAGACAAAAATTACCCTTAATATCTCCTAACGCATCTATATTACATGTTCGAAGAGACATTTCTTCGAACACGTAATAGTCGAACCCAAAACATCAAAAACACTAAACCATGAATGGCCACGAATGCAAATTTTTTCCTAGGGGAAAAAATTCATGGGCCGTAAACAAACCACACAAACTTCACAATCCCCCAAATACCCTCCCCCCCCAACTAAATATACCAACTACGAGATTGCTCAACGTTGGGGAAAAGGACAAACCTCTGGAACGACAAACTGAATTTATTCCCTAGGAAAAAATTTGCTGACATGGCCATTCGTGGTTTAGTGTTTTCGATGTTTTGGGATAAACTCTGCTGGGTATATGTAATAATCTATCAGAATATAGCAGTCTCTACTTTAAGAGAGAGTAAGAGACGGGCAATTTAGAAAAAACAGTTAGTTGGTTATTAATGATGAAGTTTTGGAGTATCTAATACTGTCTCATCTAGGATTTATGGCAGACTCTACCTTTAGTATGCAACAATATTCAGTATAATATCACAAACCACAATGAGATTGCTGTAAAAAGTAAACTTCACTGTGCAGAGCAGTTGTTCCCCTTTATTTTAGGCATTGTCTGAATTTCTGGCTCTAAGAGGCTGAGAGGTAGGGTAAGAAATAATATATTAATGATGAAAATAAAGTGACACAATATGTGACTATTAAGTTGCTGTGCTGTAGCACATAAAACAGTTTCCAGTTATCGGGAGAAATTATTGGAGACCAAGAATAGATGCTTGGGGAACTTCAGTGGCGTTAGGAAAGTGTGGGGGAGACGGTAGCTTGTCATTTTACTGATTTATATGTCTGTTACACAGCTAGCTAGCTAGTAAACCATTGTTTAGAGGGAGGGGAGAGACCTAGGTTGCAGAGTTGCTGTAGGAGTTTAGTGTGGGACACTGTCATATGCTTTTAATCTAAGAATAGTGCTGAGACTTTCCTACCAGCGTCCGTAGCAATATTAACAGTGTTCAAGAAAGATAGACAGGCTGTCGTACTATGAGCTGGTCTAAAGCCAGGATGAGATGAGGTTAATTGTTGATTTAGGAGTAGATAGTGAAGAAAGTGTTGATGTATGCATTTCTCTAGAAGTGTGAAGTTTGGAGAGTGTATTGGATTCCAATGAGGTGATAGTTAAATACTTCAGTAGATTTATTCTATTATATAGAGAAATTATAAATATTTTTTCCCAAAGTGCTGGGACATAAGATTCTAATATTGGTCTATTTATAAGAATGCTAATGTGATAAAACTATATTTTCTACAAAAAAAGTGTAAGTATTCAGATGGAAGGTTGTCAGCATAGATAGAGATGGGTTTAAGTTTTTTTGAAGTTTTTATATGGTTGGTTTCGACAAGCTGTAATATAAAATTGAAGAGGTACTGATATTTGTTTGGGTATGTTCATGAAGACAGTTGGATAAATGAGGAAGAGTAATGTTACTTTGTGAGGAAGGTACATTAGGAGTAGAGCTGTGTGAAAAGAGAGGGAAGGAGAGGTTGTGGAAAGGTTTTACAGGTGAGAGAGGCTATGCTGTTAATAAAGTAAGCATTAATTATAGTTGTGGTTTTCTGGGGGAGTTTATCTAGAAATGGATTTGGAACTTTTTTGGATTAAATATTAAGTAGTAAATTAATAGCAGAACTGAAGTATTAGAACTTTTACAGTCACTAGACAAAACTGAGTCAACAGAATCTGGAAGAAGAATGCTGACACTTGGTTGCATTGGTTGGACAGCACTCAGTCTATCATGGTGAATAGTCAAACTTGAATCTCCTTTGTTTCTTCATATGTTCGGTTCAGGTAGAGCTATTGTTGCTAAGGCTTTATTGAACATGAATGTGATTATTCATAGCTCACTGTTTCGTCTGACTCTGCAGCACTGCATTTCAAGATGACAAACATCATGAACCAATTGAATATGTTTTCTGTTTCATCTAAGCATAGTATCATCTGTTGTTTGCCCCATGTACCATTAGGGTTCAATGTTTTTATATTCTGCAACACCTGTCATCTTTTCTTTATATCTCTGACGTTAAGTTGACTGTGTGGACCAGTTGTAGGATATATAGTGAATGTGCAGAATGGCACTGGTTGTATTATTTTTTTTATTTTAAACCTTTATTAATTTATCATTTAAGACGTAGACACACACACAAATTAATAGAAAGAAAGGAAAACATATTAACATTTTCCATTTGCATGCATTATACTTTACATGTTTTATCTCTTTATAACTGTCATTCAGTCCAACATTACACAAATTGTTCAATTCCTGCCTTCCCTTAAACTTCACTTCTCCTTCTGAACATTATCTTGCCTGTATTGTTCCTACAAATTCCATTTATTTTTATATAATTTCATCCTACCCTTTTTAAAGACCCCTCTTCAGTTATTTTATCTCTTTTACATTATTCAATATTTCAAATACACCTGGTTTAGATTTTCATTTCCATTTGTTCTTATTTTTTTGAAGCCAACAGAATTAACTTAATAAGGCCGTACTGTGTCTAGATAATTCAGAGCCCATGTCCCAACTCAGCAGAATCATTTCCTTAGTCACAGCCATTGCTGCCTCAATATTTATGACAGAGTATTCTGAAGGGAGTTAATTGCACTCCAGCATCTAAATGGGAGCAAGGGGGTGGTCTTGTGCTATTGGGCTGCAGCCCCCACAGCTATAAAAGAAAAAAAAAACAACGAAATTAACAAAATAATGCATTCATCACAAAATAGTTAACCTGGGGGAAACAAAGGCAGATTTACTTATTTTTTTATTGTCTGGAGGGTGCACCTGTTTGCCAGTTTCTACAAAATTCTGCTCATTTGAAACGTTGCAGTTAGACGAGAGGGTTGGATGAGAAGTTAGTGCATTAACATTATTATTATTATTATTATTATTATTATTATTATTATTATTATTATTATTATAGTCCTATTGTAGCAAATGTTAGGGATAATTGCTGTGTTTTGTTGCTTACGTAGCAGACAGATTTTGTGGAGTTCATTTGGAGAAGCAATGCACTATATAGAAAAATGTATTCTTTACACAACTTTATTCTACTTCAAAGCTGGATATTACATGTAAGTGAACATTTTTATGTCTGGTGATTTGTTATCTAAGATGTGATGAATTATAACTATCATCTTTAGTGCTGTGTGGCAGATAATTAGGAATTATATATTTAGAAAAGTTTTTTGGATTAAGTAGTGTAATACACTTTAGTGTAGTTTCATTTGTGCAGGTTACTAGTTTTACTGCACTTTGTGTGAGCAGCTATTTCAGTATGTCTGTTGATATTTCCTCAGATATTCAGTGTTTTTTAGATGTGTTTGGTGTTGTCAGAGTGGCTAAATTCTTTTGGACACGTGGGATTTGTCATAGACTTTGTGGTCATTTAACAGTCATGTTATGTAACTGTTAGGTACACATTTGTATATTTGTATATGTAGCTAAAATTCTGTTATTTTATGTGTGTGTGTGTGTGTGTGTGTGTGTGTGTGTGTGTGTGTGTGTGTGTGTGCATATGTATATATCTACACACACATACATGCATGCATGTGTACATATCTGTGTGCATCCGTAGGGTTATGTTTTTGTTTTTATGTTTTTTCAATTTAGTAGTTGTCTTGTACATGTTGGGGCAGGAATGTTAGTGTCTAGCTGTAGAGTCCTGATAATAATATTAATAACTGCAGTTCACAGTGGGACAAGTAAAGGCATACGCCAAAATAATTGATATACTCTAGTTCCCAACAGGTCTACAACACTTTATCAAGTAAGGTTTCCATTACAGATATACATGGACTGTTCTAGGCTTTTGTGGAAAGGAGTACAGTATCATTCTTGACACAGCACTCACCTTCTATCCTATGTAGCATAACATGTACTGAAAAAGGATAATTACTATCTTTTGTTTTGCCTTTTCTATTCCCAGCTGTCCATCCAATATGTAACATATTCTAATGCGGTTTGTGAGGAGTGATTTTGGCTATTTTTCAAAGAAGGATCACCCCATAGATTTTACGGATCTATATTACAGTCTCACATGGACTCAATAGTGAAAGCTATTTCATCGATCCGATACTGTCGAAATGGCAAAATAGCGAAGTCTCGAAACATCAAATTTTTTCCCAGGGAAAAAATTTGGTGGGCCGTCTTCAGGACTTTGCCATTTCCTTCACTATGGTGCAATCTCGAAGTTGGTATATTTAAGAAGGGGGGTATGGGGGGTGAAGCCCCCCACTTCACTTTGTGTTTCAGTTTTTTTTTTTTTTTTGCGGAGCAGCCAATTTTTTCCCTGGGAAAAAATTGGCTGTTCCGTATGTTCGATATTTTGTGCTTTAGACCTTATCGATACGATGAAAGAGTGTTCACTCTTTTGATTGTACGATAAGGTAATATAGATGTGATTTTACGCATGCTTGGGGGCATGGTTTCATTACTGATGGGTGTTACTGTAAAAGAGGTAAATAATAGGTTGTCGAATATTCATAAATTGCACCAAAGTTTTGCTGCTCTTTTCCAGACTGACCATCAGCTCCTGCTGGTGCCTCTCCTCAACATCCGAGGTCTTGAAGTTGATATTTATATCCCCAAGTACTTTTTTAAGCAATCATATTTTCTTATTCATTTGCTTACTTTCTTTAAAAGTGAATCTTCCATTGCAGGGCCTGTATTTATATCACATTTGTAATTGAGGTGATACCAGTGAGACATTTACAAGGATCATAACATATTTAGAAAGATGTTCATTGGTGTATACTAGACTAGCGACCACTATGGCCCTTATAAGCTTAGCTGTGCAAGCCAAATTTGAACTAAATTCTTGATTTTATAGGGAGTGATTTACTGAATGACTCTGTCTTTTCCAGACAATTTAGCCAGACCAGGGGAAAATATCTGATTACCCATCCATTGGTCCGAAGGTGATATTGTAGTGTACTGGCTCACCGGCAGTTTCGCGCAGGAGTGGGCATGGTCAGGATGATAGATAACCATTATGGCTGTGAGGCGGAATGGAAATGAGGCAAGACTGGGATGCCATGTATATTAGCCCATGATGGCATGCATATAATGAATGTAGATGAGCATCTTTGACTACTGTATGTTCCTGTGAGAATAGCTGTAATAGTTTAAAAGTACCCCTTGCATTTCTGAATACCCTGGCATTTAGCAGCTCCCTGTTCAACTGCTGACTGTGTGCGCCTCACAGTTCAGAGCCTGCCTGTAGTCTGGGTTTAGCTTCTTCCTCAATATAGTCTGATCTCGGATTCAGTATAGTTGAGTAGCGGGGGGTGGGAGTGGGGCACAGTGCCCTCCCAGGGGGTTGCAGGGGGCTTGTCCCCCATGCAAAAGCAAAGCAAAAATTAATTGTTTAGATTTACAGAAAAGCCACGCAAATAGTATTAATATATTCATAGCTTTGTCATACTTGTTTTGGCTCACCCAATTCCACATGCATGCCCTTGCTCATCAGGATGAATATTCATGCGGAGGAAACCACATCATATTGTACATTCATGACAACAGCAAGACATCAACCAGCTGGGGTGTGGCTTGGGTGGCGCTTGCTACTGCTCATCTGGTGAGCCAGTGCACTACAACATTGCTGATCCAAGTTACTCTTAAATAGGGATAGGGAGCTTCACATGGATAGGGAGCCTGTTCCACAAAATGGGAATTTCTGAGAAACATATATGTCTCTCCAACATGTCGTATTTATCTTGAAAACAAAATGTAGGTCTTTTAATTTAGTAGTTCTGATGCTGTTTGTTTTGTGGATGGGCAAAAGGTTCATCCAGATAGGGTCCAGGTCTGCATTGTATGCCAGGCAAAGATCACCATGATACCGAGTAAAGAGACAAGGCTTTGAGATGATCAGTGTAGGATATTGTGTTTACTCCCTGTGCTCTTTTTGTATGGAACCTTTGTGGGTGTTCCACTTGGTGCATGAGTCTGATCAGGTACATAGTAAAGTGGGCATTATACTTTATAATAGGTCTGATAAAGGCCAAGTACAGTGGTATGGTGACCTCTCTGGACTTAGATGCCAAACCTTGGCTTATAAGTTGAACAACATAGAAATATTTTCTTACTAGCTTGGACACATGTTGGTCAAAAGGGTCTGCTTTAGTTTAGCGAATGATCAGATGATCGAACGCTCTTAGTTCGAACACTAAATCTCAAACCGGCAAAATAGCGAATGGCCGGAACAGCACATTTTTTTCCAGGGAAAGAAATCACTGGGCTGGCCATCCGGGTTGTGCAGTTTCCTTCACTGTAGTTCAATCTCGGAGTTGGTATATTTAAGTAGGGGCGGTTTGGGGGGCACAGCCCCCCACTTCATTTAATGTTTAGTGTTTTTTTAGGAACACCGATTTTTTTCCCTGGGATATAAATTGCTGTTCTGGTTGTTTGCTGTTTTGAGTTTTCATGCTTTTGGGGTCGATATAACAATGTTCGATCATCTGATCATTCGTTTTTATAATATAGACCCGTTCAAAGTCTAGGTTACTATTTACATGAGTTACCAGATCCCTGACTTGTAAATCAACTTTTAAGGGTGTTTTACTGAGGACGTATCTGGGGTGACAGACTTCTGAAAAGGTACTAGAATACATTTCTTGGTAGTGAGTTTTAAGCCATGGGTTTGGCACTAGGCATTTATTTGTATTAGACCTTCCTGAAGGGTGTTCTCATCTTGGGGGGGATTCAATGACTGCTTCCAATTTGCAGTCATTTGTGAACTTGGTTAGCTAGAGGCCTTTGACTTTGACATCTGACAAGTAGATGCCAAAGAGGAGTGGGTCTACCAAAAAACCCTGTGGGACCCCACTGGTGACTGGTCTCTTTATGGAAGTGATCTCATCTATTCTAATCTCCTGGGCCCTATCAATGAGCCAGCTAGCTATCTAGCATGTTATAAAGTGGTTTATACCTAGTTCCATAATTTTGCTCACAATGCCGGAGTGCATTGTATCAAATGCTTTAGCCAGATCTAGGTAGGCTTTATGCACCATTTTCCCCTCATCCGTTGCCTTCACGACCTTTTCATAGAAGTCCACCAGATTCAGTAAGCATGACCTTTCCCCTCACCCGTTGCCTTCATGACCTTTTCATAGAAGTCCACCAGATTCAGTAAGCATGACCTTCTTTTGACAAAGCCAAACTGTGATGGATCCAGTGTCTGGAGGTCTCCTAAGTCCTTGTTGACAATTTCCATGATAATTGTTTCCATGGCTTTGAAAGTAAGATGAGTCAGACTAATGGATCGGTAGTTTCCAGGATCTGATGAAGGTCTGCCCTTATGAAGGGGGTGACCATCACAGTCCTCCATTTAAGTGGCACAAAGCCTATTGTATAACTATACTTAAATAATAATGCCATGGGTACTGATAAGTCATATTTCTGACTATTCAGAAGGCATCCTGGGATGTTATTGGGACCTACTGAGACCATGTTCTTGGTTTGGGTGAGAGCAGCCACTACATGCTCCCTAGTTATAGTTGGAATAGTTATGTTTGACGGTCATTTTAGAGGATGGTTGGGGATGAGAGAGAGAGTAAAATTGGAAATTAATTTGTCCACTAACTGGTTCGCTTTATTGCTAGGCTTAGTGATTGTGGCACCATTAACCACCAGTTCAGCACATTGCTGTGTGCTGCCCTTTAGGTTTGTGATATAACTGTAGAAAGCTTTATAGTTATCTTTCATTGGGAGGCTGTCTTAACTTCAAAGTTGACTTTGCTTGACCTAATTAGCCATCTTAGTTAACTATTTACACTTTAATAAGAGAGTTTTTATCTTAATGGGAATTACCCCTCCTAATGTTTGCCATAACGTTTTCCTTTTGTTCTATATTCTGTTTAATTTGGGATGCCACCAGGGCAATTTGTTTCTGGGGCTAGTTTTGGGCTTACTTCTGGTAAGTACATTATCCTTCATGCAGCCATTGACATGGTTGTACAGAGTTTCTGACAGCAATTTAGCATAGGCTGCTGTGCTCTCAGGGTTTGGAGGCACATTGCATTTTGACAAACCTAATAAAAGGTAATTTGCCTTGGAATAGTTCCTAACTATTAATGATTTTAATAGGATTAACTGCAGTGGTGGTGCTGCGGTAGTGTTGTCGCCTCACAGTCACACGCTGTCCAGTTCGACTCTCAGCTAGAGCGTCTTCTGCATTGAGACATGCATGAATGGGCATACCTTCGTTGAAGGTTGTGCACCAGGGCTGGTAACGCGGCACGTAAAAATCAACTACCAAACATTAGCAGACCAGAGTTTCCGCTGTGGCGACCCCTAACCGAGAAAAGCCGAAAGACACATACAATGGTTTTAATAGGATTACAGAGTTGATTCTGATTTTGAAGGTGACAGCTTTATGTTCAGACCTTGCCAGGGTGGACGAGACACTGTGGGAGGTGCAGCATTCTCCCATATTTATGAGCACGAGGTCCAGTATGTTGGAGCCTCTGCTGGGTGCAGTCACTATTTGGTCAAGATTGTTTGCATATACAAAGTCCAAGAATCTCTGTGCCTGTAACTTTAAAGCATGTAAGATTCCTGATGTATAGAGGAGTGATTAAAGTCTCCCTTGAATATGGTGCCCACCATGAGGAGCCATCCCAACATAGGGTGTTTAGTACCAGACAGGGAGTAAACAATTCTTGAGGGAAGATCAACAAGCAGCCATAGTTCAGCAGTAGAACAAAGACCAATTCCCTTTCTAATGAGTTGTCCACACCAAAAAGGGTACTTCCGGACAAGGAGTATGGAGATGTTGCAGGGCCACCAAGCAGCTGATAGTCGGCTGCTGCTCACAGCTCAACCATGGAACAGAAATAAAAAATTGTAAAAATGCCTCAGGCTACTTTGATTCATCCCCCCACCTCACCAACCACACCCCCACAGGTTTCAGTACTTCAGAGGTGAGTAAGTGCTTACTTTCCTGTTGTTTTTTTAAGACTGGTGAGACCTTCACTTCTGCTCTTGATGTGTCAGAATGACAGTAAATGGGCTCACCTTTCATAGGGACTCTAGCACCATGGGATCATAGGAAGTTGCTAGGCAAATGGTCTTAGCTCCCTTACAAGCCTAGCAAAGTTCTACCCTTGCTTCCACGATCAGCAACTATTGACTCTATCTGAGATGTGTAACCCCTGTAAGTGAATTCATGGTAATTTCATCCAATTATCCAGACTGAGTTTGAGGAGGGCCATTGAGGGGCTCTGTTTGACATGAACTGGGAGTATGTTCCAAAGGTGTGGTAAACTTTGGAAGACAAATCTGTCCCTCCAGCATGCTCCATTAATGTCACATACCAGGTTAATATCTTTATAGTGAGTAACCTGTGTACAATTTGACTTCTGGATACGCATTTTCAATACAGCAGGGTCAGAGACTGCCTTACATGCAAGGCAGAGACTGCCACCAAGTAGTCCATATGAATCAGAAAAACGTGACAGTGATTTCACATGATCAACATAGGATAGATGCTGAAGACCTTGATTTTTCACTGTGGAGAACCTTTGTGGTCTCTCCAGCTGCTGCAGGGTACATACCAAAAGGGGTTGTACTCTATTATTGTGCTGATGATGAAAGATTACTGGGAGGTTATAACTTTATTTTTCTATAGTCTATTCCCTTCTTTATGAGATGAGCTATATAGAATGCCCTTCTTACCACTGTGGAGACATGGTGATCAAAGGTAAGGTTGCTGTCAACTTGTGTGCTCAGGTCTGTCAACAGTGAGCCCATACTTAGGGTGTTCCTATTGATGTGGTACTTTGCAGGAATATCGCTCTTACTGAAAGGGATGAAAATATAGTCTTCTGCATTGAGTTTAAAGCCATGGCTTTGGCAAGAATCATTGCTTTGTATAGCACTGTCTTGTATGATGTTGACAATGTTAGAGATTCTATGACAGCTCCCAGCTTGCATTGAGAGTAAGGCCATGACTTTGACACAATCAGTGGTTTGTGTAAGACCCTTGAGTATCATGCTGACATTGTTTACAGATTCTGTGACCGCACACAGCTTGCAGTAATCAACAAATATTGTCAACCACAGACCTTTAATTTTTGCTTGAAACTCAGACAGACAGATCCCAAACAACAGACGTCCCAGGACTGATCCCTGTGGAACACCATTGTTTACTGGTCTTCTGTTAGAGTTGTATTCCACTATTTTGACTACATGGACTCTATCAGTATACTAATTAGCGACCCATCTAACAATATTAGGGTTGATACCTAGCAGCGTGACTTTCTAAATAATGCCTGAGTGGTGGATAATGTCAACAGCCTTGGTTAAGTCTAGGTAGGCTGTATGCACTGATTTTCCCTTGTCCCGTGCATTGGTGACTGTCTAGAAGAAGTCCACCTGGTTTGATAGGCATGATCTCCATTTGAGAAATCCAAACTGGGTAGGGTCAAGTGTTTGGAGATTATCTACGTCTTTGTTGATAAGGTCCATGATGATTCAATCCATGGCCTAGACAGATAAGGCTAGACAGGCTAATAGGTCTAGCGATCCTGGGGTCGGTGGAAGCACCACCTTCATGCAAGGTAATATTGGTGGCTCCATTGCGACAAAGCCTGTGTTTAGACTATGATTGAAAACAGTACCTAATAGTATTGCTAATTCTTGTCTGAACCCATGTAGGACACAGTCTGTGATGTCATGAAGTCCCATAGATGATGTGTTTTTGGCCTTAGAGAGGGTGTTCACTATTTTCTCTTTAAGGAGAGAAAGTATGGGATAGGTGCCAGGGATATCATGGGGGTACATGTGGTGGGGTCAGGGAAGTGAGGTTTTCACAGAACCTGTCAGCTAACAGTTTAGCTCTGTCCATAGCCTCAGTATATGTGGTATCATTAACTACCAGTTCTGACCAATCCTGACCTTTCATTTTAGATTACGGATGTCACTAAAGAACACCTTATGGTTGTCCTAAGTTGACAAGCTAATTTGTATTATTACTTTGCTTTGGAGGACTTCACAATGAAGTCTTATTGGTTTGCTTATGGTCAGGAGGGAGTCCTTTAATTTTACTGCTCGTCCCCTCTTACTCTTGTACAGCAATTTCTTAATCTCAATGTAAAGTCTGTAAATGGCAGTTGTCCACCATGCAGGTTTGCTCTTCCTTGAGTCTATTTTGGTCTGATCAGGTATGGTCGAGTTAATGCAGCTGCAAAAGTGTTTGTATAAAGCATTGGTGTAAAGCTCGCTATAGTTGCTAGCTCCATCTGAGGGGGGAGGTGCATTGTAGCTATTTAAACCATCCTGTAAGAGGTTATAACCACTTTTGGAAACATTTTTAGTGAAGTTGTTGTTGTTGGGGTGGGGGCTCAGATATGATAGTTACTCAGAATGAGACTGATTTGTGGTCAGCTCTCACCAGGAAAGACCTCACGGTGGGGCTGCTCCAGTGGTCCACCATATTGGTAAGCACCAGATCCATGATGTGGGCATCCTTTGTGGTGGTCTCAACCAGCTGGTCCAGAGCACTGGAGGTAACAAAGTCAATGAACCTTTGGGCAAGTGATTTTAAGCACAAGTAATTTACCCTCTCAATGGCTTATGAGTTAAAGTTGGCCAAAATCATGGTGTTTACATGTATCCTGATAGACTCAAGTCGATCCAAATAGGCAGAGTGGGTGTCCTGATACATGGTGGGTGTTTGATAGCTGGCAATGACTTGAATAGGTGTCTTACCAATAGTTAACTGCAGCTGAATTATCACCACTGAATTGTATGGTTTAACCATACTAGAGGTGCATGTATCTTTGATGAATATTGATACACCATCTCCTTTATTTTTCACTCATTCAGTTTGTGGTCTGAACTTATGGAAGGAGGTGTAACTCGGTATGGCTAGGGTGCTCTTCACAGACTTGAACCTGGTCTACAAGACTGTAGACATACATCTGCATCTTCCACTGTGAGGACTGCTTCCAGTGAGTGACTTTCAAAGTATGACTTCCAGCTTTGAACAGCATAACCCTGATGTTTTTTATAGGGAATTATTATGTCGGGAATTTTGTCCTTGAGACACTGCCTAAAAAGGCAGTATAGGGTTGGCAAAAGACTGATCTGATAGCTGAATTTGTAGGGGTGACAGATGAAGACTATCTACTGCAAAGCATTGAGACCTGTCGAATTTGTCATTCCAGGCTGACAGACACTACATCCCATCAGAATGACTATAGAAAATAAGCCACTTATTTAAGTCAAGAATTTTCTGTTTGTATAGAGGCATCATCCTAGGTGAAGGTAGAGTGCTGCTTAAGGCTAGGGACATACCTGCCTGAGACACACAGTCTGACAGCTCAATCATGTCTGTATTCATATACTCCACAGAGATATGTCTCAAGTTGTTCACACCAACATTGACTATGATGGATTCATAACAGCAACTGCTGTTGAGAAACTTGAGTGCATGTTTGATATGGTGTACCCTGGCACCTGACAGACAGCTTACTGTGACCTTTTACTTATCTAGCCTGCTGAGAGGCACGTCTGTGTGTGTCACACAATAGAATCACCTATGACTAATATGTTTAGTTTTGTGTTCTGACTCATGGGCTTGACAGATGAGATGCTGGTGATTTGCAGTGGTGCATCCTGTGCTCTGCATAGGAATTATTTCATGTTGCATTTTTGTATTTGCATGGTGTCTGATATTTAGGTATCTTTCTGGTGAAGACCTCCATATATGTCAGTATGTGTGATGTGGGTCTGAGTGGTGGAAGAGGTGAGGTGTGCATGCTGACAGCCTGCTCATTGTCATATGTACTGGCTAGTTTTTGAGAGAGCATCTCTCACTATTTGAGTTTCTGTGGACTAGGAGTTGAAGAGTGTCAGCGAACATGAGGCAGTTGATAAACTGCTTCATGAGGGCCATGTTGACCAAGTTGTCTTGACAAACTGTGGTAAATTGACCCTCCATAGTGTTAGGGTATGTGGTCAGGAAAAGAGGTCACACTTACGAATGGCTAGTGGGAGAGAGGTGTGTTGGTACCTCAGAGGATATGCTTAGTGTTCCACCTGACAGTACAACAGGGCCACGAAAAACCTCTGGAGGACCAGAAGCAAAGTGCTAATGGAAAATTTAACAAGCAAAATGTTTTGGTCTATAAGCATTGCTATATGGCAGTGCACGATGGTGTGCTACATGCAAACAATGAAGCACCACCCAAGACGCGAAAGCACTCACCTGTCCATACATAAGAGTTTACTAGCATTGTGTTTTCCAGTGTCTGTCCTCCTGGTGTCAGTCCTCCCTTCCTCCTGCTTTGAACTGTATTTTGTTTCTCCGACAAGGTCAAAGTTTGATGCAAATGGTGAAAGCTTACTTGTCTTATCAAGAGCTATCACAAATTTTAGGTGTTCATTGTCAGATTTTTACAGTTGCTGTGCATGTTATTCCTTTTACTAAGCATACGTGAGACACAACACCTGACTATCAAGCATTAGCTGGGTCAGTGGCTGGACAGCAAAGGTTGGTTGACAGCCCTATAGTACTCACTGTACCTGTGTCAGCTCTTCTGCCTTTGAGGGGTCAAGAATGGGTGAGGAACAATACAAATGGAAATGTTTTTGTAAGAATTAAATATGACAAGGTTAGAGGTAGATGAGGCTCAATTACTAACAGTTAGGATAGGATGAGATGAGATAGCAATTGTGCTGTATAACCAATCTACAGGAAAGTACCCAGGAATAGATGGTGTTCCTGTGGTAGTTTGTAAGCTAGGAGGAAAAAAATGAGAAAGATTTGTAAGGTTTTGTTTAACAGTATTTTAAGAGGAGAAGTACCACCGTCCTGGAAGAAATCAGTGGTAGCTGTAATACCTAAAGAGGGTAAAGATCCATCAGCTCCAGCATTATACAGGCCCATTTCAATACTAAACCATGATTATATAAAGTGTGCATGTCTATAATTGCTAAAAGGATAGCAAAAGTGATGCCAAAACTGATAGATATGGATCAGTGTGGTTGTGTGGAAGGGAGGTAAACATTTAACAACATTAACAGAATATTGTTGATCCAGAGAGCAGCAGAATGTAAGAAAATACCATTGTTGTTGGTGGGTCTTGATGCAGGGAAAGCATTTGACAGAGTAAGCTGGGACTTTTGGAGCAAGACAATGGAAGCATTTGTATTTCCTGAAAAAATTATAAGGCTGATTAGGAGAATATGTGAAGGATCGCAGGTGAAAATTAAAGTGGGTGGGGTCCTTCCTTGATAATTTCTGCTTGAGCATAGGAACCGGGTAGGGGTGTTCTCTTTCCCTTGTCTTAATTGTGGTATATTTAGAACCACTGACAAAGAAAATAAGGGACTCAGCAACTCAAGGATATAATCATTATATTAGTCAACAAAAGCTGGCTTTATTTGCAGAGGATATTATTTTGTACTGACAAAACCCAAAAAAGACATTACAGTGTTGTGGAACATTTTGAGACTGTTTTAGATCTTTTCTGGATACAAAATCAATGAAGCTAAAAAAAAGGTAATAGAGGTAAATTATGTACCCACACATGAACTGGTTCAGGAATAGCCATATTTATGGGGACATGGTAAAACGAAATATTTATGAGTATGGATTAAAAAATATTCTAGTGTGGCAGCTAAGGATATGTGGGAAGCGAGTAAACAAAAGATAATACAAAAATAGAAGCTTCATTACATGGACATGGATAGTAAGATATAAGTATTTAAAATGTTTTTAGTCCCTTTAGTCTTATACACAGGTCAGGCATCCTGGATCCTTGGTAATCTGTCTGGGTTGGTAGAAGGATTTTATAACAGACATAAAGACATGGTGGTTGCAGGAGAATTAATGGCATACAAAAGTGCCCAGGTGTCTATTAACTGCACTGACATTGAGGGGTTACCTTCTGTGTGGCAGGTATCAGGGTACTTTGTTTTAGAAATGACACAATATTGCAATTTTTGCATTACTGTTACCCCATAGTTCTGGCATGATGTGTTTAAACATAACATACCGTCTTGAATGATCCTTGGGTCCACTAGAGAGTTTATGATAACTTTAAGTTTGCAGTCATTTGTGAAGCTTCTAAGCCAAACACCCATGACATTAGCGTGGACATCAGATAAACACATACCGAGTCAGAGCAGGCTAAGCACAACGTCCTGTGGGACTCCAGAAGTAATGAGTCTTTTGGTGGAGACAGTGCCTTTGGAGTTGAGTCAATGGATTTTGTCTGGGTACTAGTTAGCTCTATAGCAGGTAACATATGGATTTACTTTCAGTTTGATTAGTTTATTTATATGACTGAGTGTGGGATAGTATCACAGGCCTTGCCCAGATCAACGTCTGCTTTATGTAGGGTTTTGTTCTTATCTAAAGCCTTAGTGACGTTTTTAAATGAAGCTCACTGGTGTAGGTAGGTAGCATTAGTAGTGTTGCCACCTTAATGAAGGACAACCATTGCTCTTCATACCTCTCAACTCCTTAACACAAGAAATTTGGGTGAAGCCTAAATAATGTGGGGACACAGGCCAAAAAATAGGGACAGATTGTTCTTGTTCATTTAGAAAGCAGTTAGAATAACAGGATTTGTATTAACATGCATTTTCTGAAGGATATGAAGTCTGAAACTCAAATATATGTCATTATTTAGTGACTTCATTCCTCCATAATTTACCATAAAACCACAGATTTTATGAGGAACAGACCAAATATTTGAGGCAAAAATCTGGACATTCTGCAAAAATCTGTACTTCAACAAAGTATTAGTTTAAGGGTGTGCACACTTATGCAACCAGCTTATTGTACGTTTTTTATTGTTTATATTTTTTCCCGTTTTTCAATTGAATTGTACAGGTTATAGGTCACATTAAAGGTGGGATAAGTTTTGAAATTATTTATTGTGGCCTCATTTTTTTATATCACAAAAACCTGTCATTTTAATAGGGGGTGTGTACAGTTTTTATATCCACTGCATATACACACACACACACACACACACACACACACACACACACACACACATATCTGTGTATGAGTGTGTGATGGTGTACATTTGTGTGTATATATTAGTGTGTGTTTATACATTTTACAAATCATCAAAACCCCACATCAGCAAAGACGCGATGGTCAGAACAAGAATATTGAAATGTCATTTCCACAAGCCAGCTGAACAACGAAGAGTAAGTAACCTGTTGTGCATGACAATGAACTTTGTCCTTTTCCCAACTGTAGTGCGATCTCGGAGTTGTTATAATTACTGGATGAGTTAGGGATGGTGTGATTTAGGTTTTGTTTCTTTTTGAATAATTGGTTACTTACCCTGGGAAGATTTTCTGCTGGTTCGCTTGAAATGGGATTTAAAAATTCTCATCTCAACAATCTCTTCTTCGATGAAATGTGGTTTTGATGATTTGATGTGTGTGTGTGTGTGTGTGTGTGTGTGTGTGTGTATATATATATATATATATATATATATATATATATATATGGATCTACCTGACATGGTCGACAGTTCATATGGTCGACAGTCATTTGGTCGACAGTTCATTTGGTCGACAAGCAGATTTGCCCCCTTCCCCAATGTTGTGCAACCCTGGAGTTGATATATATAGTCAGGGGGGATGTGGGGGGCACAGCCCCCCACATTGGGGGGTGTGGGGGGTGAAGCCCCCCACCTTAAATGCTTGTCGATCAAATGAACTGTCGACCAAATAAACTGTCGACCATATGAACTGTCGACCATGTCAGGTAGATCCATATATATATATATATATATATATATATATATATATATAATATAGTGCTACAGAATCCTGAAAGTTCAAAATACTGAAAACATACAGGATACCAACACTTACTATATTCCAGCACAAGTACATACAGAAACAAATAAAACACAAACTATATTACTTGTATCCATTAATTACAGGTGTAATGATACTATTCTGCATGTATAAGGACATACTACACCCACCCATCAGTTTTACATACAGGGACCCTTTATCCATTAATTGCATGTGTAATGACACTACTCTACATGTATAAGGGCACCCTACACCCAGCCATCAGCTCTACATTCATGGACCATGTATCCACTCGTTACACTTGTAATGACACTGTTCTACTGTTCTACATGTATATAAGGACATCCTATACCCATCTGTCAGTTCTGCATTACGGTTCCTTGCATCCAATAAGTTACAGGTGTAATGGCACTGTTCTGCATGTGTAAGGACAGCCTACACACAGTCATTACAGGTGTAATGAGACTATTCTACGTGTATAAGGGCACGCTACACCCAGCCATGTCAACCTCTGTTTCTCAACTCTTCTCTTAGGAAGCTGATATTTGTGCTACCCGACTTCCACTGAACTTATTTTTTTCACATCTGTTCCAAGTGTGTTGCAAGCCTATAAATAGGGCTCTTACGACTGTATACATAGCTTTATTATGATTTTCTGCAGATATCAATCTCCACTGAAAATTCAGTTTCTTGAAGTTTGTTACATTAACCAAAAATTGACTAAATATATAAAAAATAGTTGCATAATTTTCAGTTTGTGGTAAGAGAAGCCCAAGTCAAATGGTTTGCATGTTAATTACTCTACAATTACTACAGTCATCCTTAGCTTTAAGCTGTTAGGTGTTTTTCATCTTGGACCTACTGGGTTAAACAATGGGTGCCGGCAGAGGTGAAAATGGTCATATTCAACTTGATGAGGTGCTAAGTGCATTCTTTTCTGGCTTAATACTGACTTACATTTCAGTGAATGAGAAATTTAAATGCTGAGCTGTTAAAACACTACTCTAAACCATTTTGTTGATGTTGCAGAAGAGGTCTAGATCCCTAGACAGAGTATTTCTGATGCCATTTAACTTGTTGATGTGCAGTAAATCCATCAGTCATGTGCTGGAGGATACCTTGTATGGCAGACCTGGGTCACCTTTTTCTTGTCTCTGGGATGCCAGGTATAGGCTTTGAGTGAGTCAATGTAGGACTTGTTTAGGTCTTGTATCCTTTTAATAAGGCTTCTCTGTGTTCTAGGCCTTGCATTCTTTTAGTGAGATGTCTCTGTGCATTGCAGTTGTTGAATGTGTCCAGACAGATGCCAAACAGGGCATTATACTCCCCAAATGATGTTAGCATACTGCAAGATGGTCTCATAGCAACAAATGACTGGTGGCAAAGTCATGACCTTAAGTTAAATGCAAAAAAAGTATTATCATATCATTCAGCAAAAGCATGGCCCCTACTGATTACCACATCAACGGCAACCCCTAAGCACACAGCCTGTGTTGAGAGACCTGGGTACTCAGGTTGACAACAATCTCACATTTGACTATCATGTGGCAGCAGTGGTCAGAAAAGCCTATACTTGTTTCATTTCATAAGTAAAGGAATTGCATCCAGAAAAAAAGGAGATTATTACCTCTCTCTACTCCTCCCCATACCTCTCAAGTGTACCTCATTACGAGGAACGTACCTCATTTGGGGTCTTAAAAAGTTCATGTTCCTCAAAGTTCCTCAATGTTCCACATTGAAAGACTCTGTCACACATTCAGTGTTAGGAATTTTTTTAAGTGAAATCCATGGTAAATAGAAATGAATCATATTAATTCATTAAAAGATCTTCTTTATAAGTAAAACCAACACATTTTAACCATCCTATGGCCTTCCTAGTTGAAGGTGATAGTAAGCCATTAGTATGTGTTCCACATTTTGCCCATTTGTTCCACATTATGAGGGCTAGTGTTCCTCATTTTGGAGATAGAAGGTTGAGAGCTGTGCTCCTCCCTCATTAGGTGAATAATTGAGTATAATGCCCCATTTGGTATGTAGCTCTTCAAACACCACCATCAACTGAAAAAGCCACAGAGGTGCCTCAGGAGAATCCATGGCCTCCAACACCTGCCCTGTGTGGACAGGCTGAAATCACTGTTGCTCTGCTCGGTATCGTGCAGACTACTCAAAGGTGATCTGTGTCTCACCTATAAGGCAATCTCAGACCCTGGCCAACTAGAGATGCTCCATATCTGTAAGTCTAACTACTCACACATTACCCACTTAAAAGGCCTAAATCTAATATGCCACATCAAAAAAACCTGCTGGAGAGACAGGTTGGTCTCCCAGAGGCTGCCTGTCTCTGGAATGGCCTTCCCATTAATGTCAAATGGAGTACCTCGCTGACCCTTTTCAAGCGCAACCTTGATGAGTGGATGGGAAACCGGACATTTGTCCCAGAGGTTCCACCTGTGTCCTTCATTGACAGGGGTGACAGATGCTGACTGTGGTTTCTTTTTTTGTGGATAAACTCTTGGCTAGGTATATAAGGGCCTCAGGGCTATTAACCTAGTTAACCTTATTTATAGATTTCATATATATATATATATATATATATATATATAGGTTCATAGATTAGTACTAAGCTAACTGCCCTTGCGAGCCATTTTAAGCCTAGCCAATTATCCCTTGTGAGACTCAAACCCTGCACCTTGTGCTTGCAAGGCAAACACCTTAACCATTAGGCCACCCTCCCAATCCCCTATATATGCCTGTTGGCTAGCTCCCAGCATCAGTTTAGGCCATTCCTTAGTACTACCTCAGCTTTACTGTCCTTCTCTAACATCATAAACCATTACCAAAATAATCCTCAGCCTTCTTTCTTGACCTCTCCAAGGCCTTCGATATGGTTAACCACCAAAAACTCATGCATACTCTGAAGGCCTTCTCCTTAGAGAACCATGCTCTCCAATGGTTTCAATCCTACCTCTGTGGTAGACAACAGGCTGTCCTTTGGCAGGACAGACTATCCTCCCTGCTACCCATCACCCTAGGAGTCCCCCAGGGATCTATTCTAGGACCCCTTCTTTTCTCTATCTTTATTAATAACCTCCACTCTGTCATCCCAGAAGCAACATGCTTTCAATACGCAGATGACTCCACTTTAATCTGCTCTGCCACTTCCCAAGCAGAACTATTAACACTGTCCCAGAATGCATTTAATACTGTGTAAAATTGGCTCTCTAATCATCATCTGATATTAAACCCTAACAAAACAAAGCTGCTACTCCCTCCCTGACTCACAGGTCCTCACCACTATTCTTTACCATTAAATCTAATAATGGCACCATTATCTCCCCAGAATCCCAAACTAAACTCCTAGGCATCATAGTAGATAACGACCTTAAATTTGATATGCATGTGAGCCAAACTATCAAAACCATCAATAAAAAAAATTTGCTCCCTATACAAAATTAAACCTTTTCTTCACTTGCTAGAACCGCCATTGCTCATTCCCACCTACTCTCTACCCTTATTTATGCCTCGCCTCTATTTACCAATCTGAACAAATCTGACCTTAAGCTCTCAAGCTGTTATAACCACATTGCTAAATTTGCTACAGGCACAGCATTTCGGACACACCACTGTCATAACCTAAATCTGCAAAGGTGGCTTGAATTACCGAGCCTACTTCAATACAACCAACTTTTAGTTGCATATAAAGTAATTAATCAACCTGAAAATACACCTGCACTTAAAAATGTCATAGCTACTATAGTTACCTCAGACCACTTCGATCATCTAACAGATTACTGGTCCAAACATTCAAAACCAACAACTCAGCGGGGGACTCTTTGTTTGCCAACTCTGTTGGCAAAACTTGGAACTCCCTCCCTGCCGATCTTACTCTAGCACCATTACTAACTCAATTCAAAAAAATTCTCAGACAACATTTTATTATTCACTGTCCTTGCCCTAGCTCTAATCCTGACTAGCTTCTTTTTCATAATTTTGCCAAACAGTACTTTTTGCTACATGCAAACTGAGCCATAATTATTAGTCTAGATACTTATAAGTCTGATTGTTTAACTTGCTCAACTATACAGAGTCTGCATACTGTTTTTTACATGTATTATATCATGGTTTTTGCCTGTAATTTTCTTTAAACATATATTATATTATGTACTTTCCTTTCCCTGGATTTTTTCTGTATTTTTTCTTGTATTCTTCTGCATGTTGCGATTGGAACTTTTCTCCCTGGGCCTTTGCTGAAAATGGACATGTATCCAGTCAGACTATCCCAGTCAACAAATGTAAAATAAAATAAATTGTCATTTTTTGAAACATGTGTTGGCTACTATCAAGCTGTTTGACAGAAGTCTAGAGTGGCATCTCCTTCTTTATTCCTATTGCCTCACCCATGTGGACCCAGGTAGTCCACCTATCCTGTTCTATCTGTCCTTAAATGTGCATTCAAGTCAGCCATTATCAACACCAGCTCCTGTTGTGCTGCTTTATAAAGTAATAAATATTTCATATATGTCTATATCTATCTATAACTGTTATATATGTATATATAACTATATTAATACATTGTGTGTGTGTGTGTGTGTGTGTGTGTGTGTGTGTGTGTGTGTGTGTGTGTGTGAGCAACAGAGTGTATGTGCATGTAAGTGTATCTTCTTTCACTCTCCATCTCTCTCTCTCTCTCTCTATATATATATATATATATATATATATATATATATATATATACTGTTACATTCACACACACACAAGTGTGTGTGTATTATAGGGTTAGGGGATAGACTGGGTAAGAGGATAGATTAAGGTGTGTGATTGTGACTGTTTAGGGTTAGGTTAGGGGACAAATTTACTGTGTGTGTGTGTGTGTGTGTGTGTGTGTGTGTGTGTGTGTGTGTGTGTGTGTGTATACGTGTCTACTGTGACACAAGGAGGCTTTGCTGGTTACAATGGATCCAATAATCTAAAAACTCTTATATATTCATAAACCAAATAGCTCAGATAATATTAGGACCACAGATGTACATCTACTCCCACAAATAAATGCTCATGATGGAGGTATAGATTACTAGCTCTCTCAGTTTAACAGTGTGACACACTTTCTGCCGTTAAAAAAGATAACTAGTTGGGTATTCATAAATTCATCAGGCCTGGCCCTTCTTGAAAAGGGAGGACTGGCAAAGCTGAAACATCCTTGTAGCTCAATTGATTTGCATCTCCTATGAACCTTTGACATATGACTAAGTCACAGCCTTCTATGGAAGCAGAGTTAGTGGGGATGACATGCTTAGGCCTGTTTTCCTGGTGACTGTTGGGTGACAGGAATGGAGCTGCAGTATGTGGAAGTGGAGAAGGAGTCTTGTCTGCACTGAAGGCTGAGATCTTTTACAGTGTGTCAAGAAGACTTGTACAAAAGGTATATGCATGATATTTTTACAGACAGTGTGTGCACTGGTGAGTGCATTTCAAGACCATAACATGTTTACATGACTACAACAAAAAAGGTATATAAGTCAAAATAGTGTAATGTACTTTTTCCTTTTGTGTTTCAGGCCATCTTCAGACTTAACCCAACTCATACATTTAGAGGTTTTGCTTCTTCCAGGGGAAGCACATCATTAAAATAAATGTTTCCTCTCATACCAACCTTTGTTTCACAACTCTTCTCAAAGATAAGTTCAATGAAAGTTAGGGGAAACCACAAAGATCAGCTGCCCAAGAGATTTGTGGCCCCCCTGACTTTCACTGAACTTATTTTTTCACATCTGTTCCAACTGTTACAAGCCTATAAATAGGGCTCTTACAAATGTATGCATAACTTTATTATCATTTTCTGCAGATATCAATCTCCACTGAAAATTAAACTTCTTGAACTTTGTTAAATTAACTAAAACATTGGCTAAATATATAAAAATAGTCGCACAATTTTCAGTTTGTGGTAAAAGACATCCAAGTCAATTGGTTTGCATGTTAATTGTTCTAAAATTGCTACAGTCATCCTTGGCTTTCTGTTGTGTTTTTGATCTTGGACATACTGGATTAAACAATGGGTGCCAGCAGAGGTGAAAATGGTCTTATTCAACTTGATGAAGTGCTAAGTGCATTGGTTTCTTGATTGGCATTGACTTTCATTTCACTGAATGAGACATTTAAATGCTAAGCTGTTAAAAATGTCTTTTGCAATTGAATGTATGTATTTATCTGAATGTGTTAACCAGTGTTATCTATTCATGCATTCATTACAAAGTAGTAAAGTCAGATATTGTCTAGGTGCATCATGTGGAGAGACAAGAATTGGCTTAATTGTTTGGGGGTAGGTATGCTGTTTTATGAAATAATATGTGTGCCACTTTCTACAGAATTCTGCTTAGTTGTGGAAGTTACAGTCATAAGGGAAGGTTGGACAAGAGATTATTGCAGTCTTTTTTTATTAAATTAATACTTTTTATTAACAATTTTACTTCTCGTGGTTGGTGACACTGGAATTATAAATGACTGTCAGGATTTGCTATAGATGACTTGAATTTTGAAGTAAGTTTTACAGATAATGGCAATATTCTGCTGGTTAAGCTGTTCTGTAGAATCTGTGCAAGCCATCTGGAGAAGCAGTCAACATTGTAAGAGATGGTTGCTCAAAGAATTAATGGGACTTGTTTAGACTAGACACGTGGACATTATAGGTAAGTGAACATTTTTTATGTTTGGGAGATTCTAATTTAGACTGTTATTGATGTCATCTCTTGTGTTTTGATTTCATTACTGGAGAAATTTAAGTGGACAGTATGTATTTGATGTACTTATTTCCATCTTGCATGGTTTATATAGTGTAAAGCTTTGCATTATAGGTTTAATTCTACACAGGTTTCTAGTTTTCCAGCGCTCTGAGTGTGCAGTAATTTATGTGTGTGTTTGTGTTAATAGAGAAATGTTATCTCCAATGCTAGCTACCTATTTTTTCACTGATGGCGTGGGAGTCCTATTTTCTAGGAGGTTCGCCATGTTCATTTTGCTTTTCTCTGCTGGGTTTGAGCTCAACCAAGAAGATGTGGCCATTGTTAAAGGTTTTAGTGGGGCTTATTAGTTATGTATTTTTTATACAACATTTATTGTGTTTTCCTTTTGTGGACAGTGACAATAAGTTTAGAATTAGTTTTGTTGTGGGGTGCTGTATGTGAAAGTGATTATGGCCATGTTTTATTGCTCAAATACTAGGTAGTTTTTTTCTGCTGGCTCAACTGAAGGAACAGTCCACTTCACACATAGATATGGCTCCAGTGAGACATTCTTGTACATGCTTACAAGCCTACTGTAGGGTGCTACAGGTTAGATAGACATGGCTCCAGTGAGACATCCTTGTACATGCTTACAAGCCTACTGTAGGATGATACAGGTTAGATAGACATGGCTCCAGTGAGACATCCTTGTACATGCTTACAAGCCTACTGTAGGATGCTACAGGTTAGATAGACATGGCTCCAGTGAGACATCCTTGTACATGCTTACAAGCCTACTGTAGGATGCTACAGGTTAGATAGACATGGCTCCAGTGAGACATTCTTGTACATGCTTACAAGCCTACTGTAGGATGCTACAGGTTAGATAGACATGGCTCCAGTGAGACATTCTTGTACATGCTTACAAGCCTACTGTAGGATGCTACAGGTTAGATAGGCATGGCTCCAGTGAGACATCCTTGTACATGCTTACAAACCTACTGTAGGATGCTACAGGTTAGATAGACATGGCTCCAGTGAGACATTCTTGTACATGCTTACAAGCCTGCTGTAGGATGTTACAGGTTAGATAGACATGGCTCCAGTGAGACATCCTTGTACATGCTTACAATCCTACTGTAGGATGCTACAGGTTAGATAGACATGGCTCCAGTGAGACATTCTTGGACATGCTTACAAGCCTACTGTAGGATGCTGCAGGTTAGATAGACATGGCTCCAGTGATACATTCTTGTACATGCTTACAAGCCTACTGTAGGATGCTACAGGTTAGATAGACATGGCTCCAGTGAGACATTCTTGGACATGCTTACAAGCCTACTGTAGGATGTTACAGGTTAGATAGACATGGCTCCAGTGAGACATTCTTGTACATGCTTACAAGCCTACTGTAGGATGCTACAGGTTAGATAGACATGGCTCCAGTGAGACATTCTTGTACATGCTTACAAGCCTACTGTAGGATGCTACAGGTTAGATAGATATGGCTCCAGTGAGACATTCTTGGTCATGCTTACAAGCCTACTGTAGGATGCTACAGGTTAGATAGACATGGCTCCAGTGAGACATTCTTGTACATGATTCCACACCTACTGTAGGATGCTACAGGTTAGATAGACATGGCTCCAGTGAGACATTCTTGTACATGCTTACAAGCCTACTGAGGGATGCTACAGGTTAGATAGATATGGCTCCAGTGAGACATTCTTGTACATGCTTACAAGCCTACTGTAGGATGCTACAGGTTAGATAGACATGGCTCCAGTGAGACATTCTTGTACATGCTTACACACCTACTGTAGGATGCTACAGGTTAGATAGACATGGCTCCAGTGAGACATTCTTGTACATGCTTACAAGCCTACTGTAGGATGCTACAGGATAGATAGACATGGCTCCAGTGAGACATCCTTGTACATGCTTACAAGCCTACTTTAGGATGCTACAGGTTAGATAGACATGGCTCCAGTGAGACATCCTTGTACATGCTTACAAGCCTACTGTAGGATGCTACAGATTAGATAGACATGGCTCCAGTGAGACATCCTTGTACATGCTTACAAGCCTACTGTAGGATGCTACAGGTTAGATAGACACGGCTCCAGTGAGACATCCTTGTACATGCTTACAAGCCTACTGTAGGATGCTACAGGTTAGATATGGCTCCAATGAGACATCCTTGTACATGCTTACAAGCCTACTGTAGGATGCTACAGATTAGATAGACATGGCTCCAGTGAGACATCCTTGTACATGCTTACAAGCCTACTGTAGGATGCTACAGGTTAGATAGATATGGCTCCAGTGAGACATTCTTGTACATGCTTACAAGCCTACTGTAGGATGTTACACGTTAGATAGATATGGCTCCAGTGAGACATTCTTGTACATGCTTACAAGCCTACTGTAGGATGCTACAGGTTAGATAGATATGGCTCCAGTGAGACATTCTTGTACATGCTTACAAGCCTACTGTAGGATGCTACAGGTTAGATAGACATGGCTCCAGTGAGACATCCTTGTACATGCTTACAAGCCTACTGTAGGATGCTACAGGTTAGATAGACATGGCTCCAGTGAGACATCCTTGTACATGCTTACAAGCCTACTGTAGGATGCTACAGGTTAGATAGACATGGCTCCAGTGAGACATCCTTGTACATGCTTACAAGCCTACTGTAGGATGCTACAGGTTAGATAGACATGGCTCCAGTGAGACATTCTTGTACATGCTTACAAGCCTACTGTAGGATGCTACAGGTTAGATAGACATGGCTCCAGTGAGACATTCTTGTACATGCTTACAAGCCTACTGTAGGATGCTACAGGTTAGATAGATATGGCTCCAGTGAGACATTCTTGTACATGCTTACAAGCCTACTGTAGGATGCTACAGGTTAGATAGACATGGCTCCAGTGAGACATCCTTGTACATGCTTACAAGCCTACTGTAGGATGCTACAGGTTAGATAGACATGGCTCCAGTGAGACATCCTTGTACATGCTTACAAGCCTACTGTAGGATGCTACAGGTTAGATAGATATGGCTCCAGTGAGACATTCTTGTACATGCTTACAAGCCTGCTGTAGGATGCTACAGGTTAGATAGACATGGCTCCAGTGAGACATTCCTGTACATGCTTATAAGCCTACTGTAGGATGCTACAGGATAGATAGACATGGCTTCAGTGAGACATTCTTGTGCATGCTTACACACCTACTGTAGGATGTTACAGGTTAGATAGACATGGCTGCAGTGAGACATCCTTGTACATGCTTACAAGCCTACTGTAGGATGCTACAGGTTAGATAGACATGGCTCCAGTGAGACATTCTTGTACATGCTTACAAGCCTACTGTAGGATGCTATAGGTTAGATAGATATGGCTCCAGTGAGACATTCTTGTACATGCTTACAAGCCTACTGTAGGATGCTACAGGTTAGATAGACATGGCTCCAGTGAGACATTCTTGTACATGCTTACAAGCCTACTGTAGGATGCTACAGGTTAGATAGACATGGCTCCAGTGAGCCATTCTTGTACATGCTTACACACCTACTGTAGGATGCTACAGGTTAGATAGATATGGCTCCAGTGAGACATTCTTGTACATGCTTACAAGCCTACTGTAGGATGCTACAGGTTAGATAGACATGGCTCCAGTGAGACATTCTTGTACATGCTTACAAGCCTACTGTAGGATGCTACAGGTTAGATAGACATGGCTCCAGTGAGACATCCTTGTACATGCTTACAAGCCTACTGTAGGATGCTACAGATTAGATAGACATGGCTCCAGTGAGATATTCTTGTACATGCTTATAAGCCTACTGTAGGATGCTACAGGTTAGATAGACATGGCTCCAGTGAGACATTCTTGTACATGCTTACAAGCCTACTGTAGGATGCTACAGGTTAGATAGACATGGCTCCAGTGAGACATCCTTGTACATGCTTACAAGCCTACTGTAGGATGCTACAGGTTAGATAGATATGGCTCCAGTGAGACATTCTTGTACATGCTTACAAGCCTACTGTAGGATGCTACAGGTTAGATAGACATGGCTCCAGTGAGACATTCTTGTACATGCTTACAAGCCTACTGTAGGATGCTACAGGTTAGATAGACATGGCTCCAGTGAGACATTCTTGTACATGCTTACAAGCCTACTGTAGGATGCTACAGGTTAGATAGACATGGCTCCAGTGAGACATTCTTGTACATGCTTACAAGCCTACTGTAGGATGCTACAGGTTAGATAGACATGGCTCCAGTGAGACATCCTTGTACATGCTTACAAGCCTACTGTAGGATGCTACAGGTTAAATAGACATGGCTCCAGTGAGACATCCTTGTACATGCTTACAAGCCTACTGTAGGATGCTACAGGTTAGATAGACATGGCTCCAGTGAGACGTTCTTATACATGCTTACAAGCCTACTGTAGGATGCTACAGGTTAGATAGACATGGCTCCAGTGAGACATTCTTGTACATGCTTACAAGCCTACTGTAGGATGCTACAGGTTAGATAGACATGGCTCCAGTGAGACATTCTTGTACATGCTTACAAGCCTACTGTAGGATGCTACAGGTTAGATAGATATGGCTCCAGTGAGACATTCTTGTGCATGCTTACACACCTACTGTAGGATGTTACAGGTTAGATAGACATGGCTCCAGTGAGACATTCTTGTACATGCTTACAAGCCTACTTTAGGATGCTACTGGTTAGATAGACATGGCTCCAGTGAGACATTCTTGTACATGCTTACAAGCCTACTGTAGGATGCTACAGGTTAGATAGACATGGCTCCAGTGAGACATCCTTGTACATGCTTACAAGCCTACTGTAGGATGCTACAGGTTAGATAGACATGGCTCCAGTGAGACATTCTTGTATATGCTTACAAGCCTACTGTAGGATGCTACAGGTTAGATAGACATGGCTCCAGTGAGACATTCCTATACATGCTTATAAGCCTACTGTAGGATGCTACAGGTTAGATAGACATGGCTCCAGTGAGACATCTTTGTACATGCTTACAAGCCTACTGTAGGATGCTACAGGTTAGATAGATATGGCTCCAGTGAGACATTCTTGTACATGCTTACAAGCCTACTGTAGGATGCTACAGGTTAGATAGACATGGCTCCAGTGAGACATCCTTGTACATGCTTACAAGCCTACTGTAGGATGCTACTGGTTTGATAGACATGGCTCCAGTGAGACATTCTTGTACATGCTTACAAGCCTACTGTAGGATGCTACAGGTTAGATAGACATGGCTCCAGTGAGACATTCTTGTACATGCTTACAAGCCTACTGTAGGATGCTACAGGTTAGATAGACATGGCTCCAGTGAGACATTCTTGTACATGCTTACAAGCCTACTGTAGGATGCTACAGGTTAGATAGACATGGCTCCAGTCAGACATCCTTGTACATGCTTACAAGCCTACTGTAGGATGCTACTGGTTTGATAGACATGGCTCCAGTAAGACATCTTTGTACATGCTTCCAAGCCTACTGTAGGATGCTACAGGTTAGATAGACATGGCTCCAGTGAGACATTCTTGTACATGCTTACAAGCCTACTGTAGGATGCTACAGGTTACTTGTATGTTTTTTATTTATGAGATTATTTTGATTCTCTTTCGTTATTTATGTAAATTCTTGAATTTGGAGTTTATGTTGTAGGAAGAAAGAAGTATGATTGATGCATTCAGTGCATTGTTGTGCCATGATTTGTACATAACTAGTAGATTCATATGTTTATACTTGACTAATGACCACCAGAGTCTTGGCAAGTCCAAAATCATGTATAACTTTTAAATATTACTTTAATTCACATCAGTAGGATGAAAATAGATTTTCATCAACATAGATTTCCTAAAGACTGACTCTAATGTCTGACATTATGGACCAACTGTAGTCTTCAGTGATTTACCAGAAGATGTAAACATTTTATAATGAGAAGGGTAAATAATATGAGGCAATATCAGGGATAGTTGAGCATTATGAAGTAGTTATTGACCAGTAATGTTGCTTTCTTATTTTATCAGTCTCATGATTTTCTTGTGGTATGGGTGGACAGTTATTTCCACAGATTTATTTTATTTATTTTACATTTGTTAACCGGGCTAGTCTGGCTGGATACATGTCCATTTTCAGCAGAGGCCCGAGGAGAAAAGCTCCACTATCATACTAATTATACAGTTAAAGGAAACTAAAACACTAATCAAGAAAACAATCAAACAATAAAACAAAGAAAACAAAGCCTAAAAAAGCAAAGTACAAATGAATATACAGTATTACTGGTCTAAACTGGCCAGATAATTATCTATTTTCTGCAGAGGGTTGAGGAGGGAAGCTCCACTATCATACTATAATCGTTACAGATTAAATATCACTATACGAAAAAGAAAGAAACAAGCATTGTCAAAGAGAAAGGTAGTATTTAATATACAGTGTTAGCTATGAAAGCAGGTAGTATAGCAGTTATCAGTCAGGATTGGAGCATGGGCATAGCCAGTGATTTTGTAAATAATTTCTAATCTGTTTTTTTGAAAAGCTGACATGAGCTTAGGGAGGTCAGTTCAGTGGGAAGTTTATTCCAATATGATCCGACAGTATTTGCAAATAAGGAGTCACCTGCTTTATTATGAGATTTGAGAGTAGTTACTAGGAGCTTGTTGGCTGAGCGAAGTGTTGTGAGATTTTTATAAGGTGTGATAAGGTTGTTCAGTATGGGTGTATTGGAGGGTAATGTAGAATTTTAAAAGTCATGACTAGTTGCTGTAGGAGTATTAGGTTTGGAAGTTCTAGCCAGTTGAGTTTCTTTAAGTTAAGACAGTGATGGGTATGGAAAGGAGAGCCAGTTGCAAATCTGGCAATACTATGGTAGGCTAGATTCAGTTTCTGAAGGTTAGCTTTAGAAATGTTGATAAAGGAAGGAGAGGCATACAGTAGTGTAGAGATGAGGAGAGTTTGGGCAAGGGATACTCGGGATGTGGCAGTAAGAAAGGGTTTGAGTCTGTAGAGGGCACCTATCTTTTTATTTACTGCCTTGATAGTTAAATCAAAGTGATAGTCAAAGTTTAGCTGATTGTCTATGGTAACACCTAGCAGTTTTGTGGAATCGTCAGGTTTAATGACAGTGCCATTGCAGGACACAATGGAAAAAGTGATTGGGGTGGATTTAAGGGTTGGAGTGAAAAGTAGAAGTTTGGTTTTTTTGGGATTTAGGAGGAGACAGATGTGTTGAAACCATTTTTCTGCAGCTGTGAAAACCAGTTGGGTAGAGGAGTGGAGTTCTACTGGGGATGGAGCAGAGCAGATGAGAGTAGAATCGTCAGCATACTGTATACAGGTGGTTGTAGGGAGGGAAGTAGGCAGGTTATTTATGAATATGGAGAAAAGTAGGGGACCTAAGATGGACCCTTGTGGGACGCCGATAGTCACTGGGAGTTGAGAGGATAGATGGCTGTCCCAAAGGACTGCTTGTTTTCTGTTTGTCAGATAGGAGTCAAACCACTGTAGTGCTAGTGAGTCGAGTGACAGGGATTCTAAAGTGTGGAGGAGAAGTTGATGGTTGACCATATCGAATGCTTTCGAGAGGTCTAAGAATAGTGCAGAGGAGAACAGGTTGTTGTTGCGATTTTTGTTGATTATGTCAGTGAAGGAGAGAAGGGCAGTAGAGGTACTGTGGTAGGGCCTGAAACCATGTTGTGAATCTACAAGCAAGTTGTTATTCAAGAGATGATGTAAGAGCTGATGGTGTATGCAGCGTTCCATTATTTTGGATAGAGGAGATAGAAGGGCAATAGGCCGAAAATTGGAAAGTTCGTTAGAGTTACCTCCTTTATGGAGTGGAATGATATGGGTGATTTTCCAACAGGATGGGATTTTGGACTCAGTTATAGTTCTGTTTATTAAGATGGAGACTGGGTAGGCTAGTTCGGTTGCAGCTAGTTGAAGATATTCAGCTGGTAGCTTGTCGGCAGAAGGGGTGCAAGGTTTAAGTTTAGATAGTAATTTACGTATATAGGTCGTGGAGACAGTATTAAACTTTAGCATGGGGGTGCTGTTGTGGGTAGTGGTTATATGGAGGGATGGGGGGGAGTCATGGTGTTTGCCAGAGAGGTGACTGTTTGAGAGAAGAAGTCATTGAAGGTGTTGGCTATTGTGTCAGCTTGGGTTTGAGCTAGACTAGCTGGGGTAGGTGTTTTGGTGCTCCCTGGATGGAGTAATTTGTTTATTCCTGACCAAAATTGTTTGGGGTTTTGGTTTTGTTGATATTTGAAGTGATAGTTTTTTTTTATCTAGATAGATAAGTTTCTTTGTTGTGTTTCTGAGGTGCTTAAAATTTTGGTGGTCGGTAGGGTTTTTTGTGGACCTCCATTTAGTCCATAGTTTATTTCTAGCTCGCATATTTTGTTTAGTAGTTTTGGAGAGCCATGGGGCTGCCTTGGAGCTTAGTCTAATTAAGCGGGGTGGGGCATGATGGTCAAGAATTTGTAGGAAGGTATTATTGAAATGGGTTACTGCTTCGTCTATTGGGAGGTATTTTAGAGTTGACCAGTCATATTCTTTGAGTTCGTTTTGAAAGGATGCTAGGTTAAAATCTGTTTTGTTGTGTATGGTACGATAGGTAGCTTGCTTGGGATTGTAGTATTTTTGTTTAGTGATAAAGGTCAGGAGGTGGTCACTGATGTTGTCGGAGTATTCCTGTTTTATAGGAGAGGGGATTGTTGTTAACTAGTATCCAATCTAGAGTGGTCTGTTTTTGGGTTGAGTTGTGTATTCTAGTAGGGGAGTTGATGGTTTGGTGAAAGTTAAAGAGATTAAGGTGAATGGAGGGTTTTGGAGATATGCAGGAGTTCCAGTCAATATTGAAGTCTCCTAAGATTATGGTTTCCTGGGGAAAGTTACTGGAGACCCAGCCTAGGATATTTTCTAGTGTGTTAATGTTTTTACCTGGAGGGATGTAGGAACATATGATATAAATAGCCTTGGTTTTATTAACTTGGAGTTTGGCACAGAGTATTTCAGCATTAGCTTCCTTATCTGGGTATAATTTCTATTTTGGTTTTTGGCAGGGTAGTTGTTGCAATCATAAGCTGTATATCAGATTGTATTGTATTATATTAGTGGGGTGTATGCAGGGGAAGCATTTGTAAGGACAAGGTCATACATGTTATTTGTTTAAGTCTAACTGAGTAGATGTCTGTTTTTATCTAGGTAAAGTTAGGACGTGAGTGGAAAGGGCAAGTAAGTAGGTTTAAGGTATGATTAGGAACTTTTTCATATTTAGGAATATCATTATCCTGAGGTTGAACAAAAACCAAGACAGATTTTGGCTAAGAACTATTTCTGAATGATTTTGAAGTACTGAAGGGAGGGTATTGATCTGATGGATATAGTTAAGGAGTCCCAGGCATTGGCAACATGGTATAAATGTCGATCAAGCCCTGCAAATTTGATAGGGTTGTGGACAGAAAGGGTTTTCCTCACTGAATGATGATGGAGTACGAACATAGTTGTACTGAACCGTATTTAGTGCTAGACGAGCAGATTATTGCTGGCTAATGTTGTAGGTGGGAAGAAGCTGTGTATATGTTAGTTGAGTAGTGGGGTCTGAAAGGGTCATTTGCTGCAATTGTAGCCACTTTGTTATAGCATTGCTGAAATTTTGCTTTTAATGCTGCCTGGAAGTTAATAAGAATGGGTGCTCCAGAAACTAGTGAGGGGAGATGCTAAGTAGTGGAACATACAGCTTTAGTTTTGTTGGTGAGAACGTTTTTGAATCTGTAAAGCAGTGCAAGTTTTTGTTGATTTTTTTATACAGTTTTGTATGTGCATTTCAAATGTAAGATTATAGGTTCATAGGTAAGGTAAGTACTAGGCTAGCTGCTCTTGCAGGACATTTTATCTAGCTAATTTCCCTTTTTGCGTTTGAACTATTCTTTCCCACTTGGTTATAGATTGACCTTACCCATGGATGATAATTACATATTACCCAATGTGAATAACTGGGATCATCCCATAGATAATTTGAGTGGGCCTATGCATATGTAAAGCATTTAGGAGCTGCATTTGCCCATTGGTAGCGCAATGGGGCAGATCTTGGATAAATTTGCTGTTTCCCATCCATATATCTAAGTTGTGCTTGAAAATGGACAAGGATGAGTTGTGTTTCATGTGGATGAGGAGTATGTTCCACAGCAGCAGTACCACCTGCGAGATATAGCTGTCCCTCCAAACTGTTAATGTTGCAGGAGAGGTTTAGATACCTAGGCAAAGTATTTCTGATGCTGTTGGACTTACTGATGTGTCGTAAAACCATGAGTAATAGGTCAGAGGATGCCTTGTATGCCAGCTGAGTATAGTGGCAGGGGTTGCAGTCAGTCCATGAAGGATGTGTTGTTTAGGCCTTGCATCCTTTCAGTAAGGTATCTTTGTGGGAGCTCCAGTTGTTGCATGTGTCTGAACAGATACATGTCAAAGAGGGCATTATGTGCAATAACTGGCCCAATGAAGGCTGAGTAAAGGGGATCAATGACATCTATAGATCTAGACACAATCCCATTGTTTACAATCTGTGCACTATAGAAGGACTTTCTTACAACAACAGACACATGTTGGTCAAATGTTAAGTCACTGTCCACATAAGTTCCCAAATCCTGAACAACTGGGTCAAGTCTTAGGGGTGAATTGTCAGTGTAGTAGTTCCCAGGTATAGATGACTTCCCCAAATATACAATAATGCAGTTTTGGTATTTACTTTTAGACCATGATTTTGACACCAGTTTTGAGACAAGCCTCCCTGCAGGATGGCCATATCATTTGAGGAGTCAGTGACTTCTCCAAGATTGCACTCATCTGCAAACTTAGAGGTCATCATCCACTTTCATAATTATTATTATTATTATTGTTTATTATTGTTTTTTAGTATTACTTACAATCATCCCATATCATGCCTTATTATTTGCTATTAGAAGTGACTTTTGATGGTGTTATATTAAGTGAGAGGATTTTGAATGTTGTTTTTCATGAGACAGCCCAGAGGGAAATGGTAGTATTTTGGGGGTGGGGGTGAGCATGAGTTGTGAGTTACAAAGCCATGTTTCAGTGCCTGTTACAGCTTCCTGAGTAATTTTTTGGAGATGTGCCAAGTTATCTGATACACGTATGAGTGTGAAGTCATCAGTGTATTGCATTAGGGAAGCCTGTTGTGTAGATTAGTGGAGGGTGCTAGTGTGTTGAGGAGGACACCAAGGATAGAGCCTCATGGTACACTGGTGATGACTGAGAGGTATGGAGAGAGGGCAGAGTGCCATTGTACTGACTGATACCTGTTGGAAAAGTAGCTTTTGAATCATAGAAGGGTGCTCTGTGATAGACCTAATATAGACATTTGAAGTAGAATTTTGGTGTGACAAAATGTGTTGAAGGCTTTAGACAAGTATAGAATTAAGGGGGAGACTAGTTTGTCATTAGTTCTTTCTTTATTAACAATATCTATAAGGGTTAGAGGTGAGTGTTCGTTCTATGGGAGGTGTGGAATACACAGTTTGATTCTGAATTTGGGGCAATTGGCCAGCTATTCTCCCATGAACCTAAGATCACTTTAGGTCTAAGGTTAGTGATGTCTGTTGAATTTTCTAATTTGTGTATATAATGTGTGATTGTTTCCAAAGAAAGGAGGCATGAGATTCCTAGAATGACATATTAATAAGGATTGAGATGAGACAGGCAATGCTACTGGCTGCTATTTTAAGGTACCAACTTGGAAGGTCATCAGCTGAAGCTGAATATGGTTTGAGTTTGAGTTGTTTTACATGGAATGAGGGACCTGGTTTGAAGGTGAAAGTGGATGTAGTGAAATATGGTTGGTGGGCAGGGTTGGGATTAGATGTGGGAATTCTTGCTTAGGAACACTATACTATCTATGAAATAAAAGATGAATTCTATTGCAGGTTTGAGTGACAAGTTTTTGGGAGAATGATTAGGGTTGAATTTTTGACGAGGATGCCAGATGTCTTTAATAGATTACTGGAATCTTTATAGGGTTGGGTTAACTATAGTTCATTCTGAAGTTTGAGATATTGTGATGTTTTGCATTTCTACCACTCTTTCCACACTTTTTTCTTTATCCTGCATTAGCATTCTACTCTTTTGGGACAGCCAAATTGCATTATTTGCTTTTAGTGTCTTCCTTCCAGGGGTTGTAAGGCTATTTAGAAGTTGCATTGAATTCATTTAAAGCATCCTGTAAGGGTAGGATTTTTGGGTATTCCAGTTAAAAGACAATAGGGTAGTATTGCATAACTCTGGATTAAACTTGGACATGTTGCATATTGTTTTATAAACATACCATTTAAGTGGATGCGTCAGATGTATGGTTTAATTTCTCCAAAACTGTTGGGTTTCTAATACCATTATGAGAATGGACCCCATTCCTAAGTCAGGGTATAGTTAAAGTTCATGAATTTAGTATTGCTTTAATCTTTGTTATCCAAAAGTGTTATTTATAGCACCCACAATAGGGCACAAATTGATTCCTGCAATTCATACGGAGTTATCATTAATGGGTAGCATATCTAAAAATTACCTTTTTTTTTTTTATTCAATCCATTGCTCCTACTACTGCTATTGGAACTGTCTCAGCATTTTTTCTCAACATTGCTCTCATTTCTGCCTCCAAATCTTGAAATTTTATGACTTTGTGTCTTGCTGTATGTAAAACACTGTAAAGGCAATGTGCAGCAATTTCAATGATTAATGCTACTTTTTTGTTTTTAATGAACTACTATAACTGGTTTTCCTGTACCTACTTTTTTGGACTGTTGGTAATGGCTGATCCAGTCTGATGCACATTTCATCATTCTCTGTAATACTTTGTGGTTCATGTTCCCAAAGCTTCTCACATACTTCTGTATTGTGGTGTTCGCACAATCCTCAATGGAACTGTCTTGCTACACTATTGTGTCTTTCAGTGTATAGACCCTCTGTGTGTATCATACCCAGCAGCAAGGTATGCAACTACTTCTAGTTCTTTTTTTTACAGAACCTACATTTGTCTGCTTCTCACACATGTTCAGTGGACTTTGTAAACTAATATGTATGTAATTCCACCATCTTGGGCTGCTATTATTAACCTTTCATCCCCTGGTTCATAGGATCATAGGAAGTTACTAGGCTATTGGCCCTAAGGCCCTTATAAGCCTAGCCTTGAGTTTAGCCCATGTTTTGACAAGTCAGCACCCAAAGCCCCTGTCCAGCAGGGACACAGGTGGAATCCCAGGGGTATATTTTCTGTTTCCCATCCAGTTATCCAGGTTGCACTTGAAAAGGGATATTGAGGTACTCTTCTTGATGTGGAGAGGGAGTCTATTCCACAGATGGGGGAGTCTCTGGTACACAAATCTCTCCCACCGACAAGTCCTATTGATGTCAGACCAGGTTGAGATTGCATGTGTGGGTTACTCGAGTGGAGCTTGACTTGCGGATATGCAGAAGTCCCGTCAAGGCATGGTCTGAGATTGCTCTGTATGCAATACAGAGGTCACCTCTGAGGATTCTGTATGAAACTGAGTAGAGGGACAGGGCTTTTGGCCCATCTGTGTAGGGTAGCTCTTTGAGGCCCTGGATTCTTCTTGTGAAGAACCTCTGTGATCTCTGCAGCTGCTGCACGCGTTTTGTGAGGTACATGCTGAAGGGGGCATTGTACTCAATAATTGGCCTTATAAGGGAAGAATACAGGGATGTTATGATCCCCTTGTACCTGGATGAGATACCTTTACTTATGAGGTGCACCATATAGAAAGCTTTCTGTACAAAGGAAGCAACATGGTGGTCAAAAATCAGGTTACTATTAACCTGGGTGCCCAAATCCCTCATGACTGATTGCGTGCTTAGGACATTGTTATTAATGTGATAATATGTGGGGACCATACATAGGTCTCAACCTGCTAAGAGGCCAATGTGGAACACAGACCATAGCAATGTGTAGCAAACAGTCCAAATGTGGAACACCCTATTTTCACACTGCACAAAAAATGTACCTCAACCGTGACCATGGCCTTTCAGACAAAATATACACACGGACACACACGCACATGCACACACACATGCACACACATGAACACACACACTAACTCACCCTCGTCATACATCTCAGCTGCCCATAATTTTGCAGAATGTCTACATTTTTGTCTTTTGTTTTTGGTGTGATCCTCATAAAATATGTTGTTTTCGGGCAAATCAGGGGAATGAAATAATAAGACAATGACAGAGTTGGGGCATTTTCACATACATGGACAGCCTTTTCCAGAAAATGGGAATTCTGAGAGAGATATATAGCTGTCTGTTCAATGTGTACTATTTGTGTTGCAAACAAAATTTAGTTCTTTAGATCTAGTACTTATTTTGCTGTTTGTTTAGTGGATGTGGAAAAGATTCATCAAAGTGGGGATCCAGTTTTATTTTTGTGTTTGGAGATTGTTACAGCAGGTAACTATATTTTTTGTTTTGCTATGACCATCCATTTATTACCTTTTTAAGTGTGTGTGTGTGTGTGTGTGTGTGTGTGTGTGTGTGTGTTTTTTTTGGGGGGTGCCTAAAAGGTCTGTAGTTTTACTATACCCGCAGGCATTGACAGTATATTCCAGTATGGTTTATGATTAAAAAAAAAAAAAATCTCAGACATTTAGCCACAGTGGCTGAGCTAGGAGGAGGTAGAAAGTCAACTAAAAGTTGGGCCTTGCTTTTAGCTCTACAAAAAATAAAATATTTACATAACATCCTTTCAGCTAAAGCTACTTGATTGTATGTAGACATTTCTTTTTTCATTCTTGTTTCCAGGTACCCTTCTATCTGTATGTATATTAGTATTGAAGAGTAGTGGTGCTTGCAGCAGAGCAGATTTCTAACCCTGTAAATGGGTTGGAATATGCTACAGACTACTATACCAAGTTAAGGATTTCATGAGCATGTTTTGTGAGTAACGATTAAAGTGCACAACTGTACCCAATAACAGAAAAATCAAGCTGCTTAGTGAGATTGCACCATGAAAGACAACACGGTTAAGAATGAGTAACCGTATTGCAGAGCCCTTGCAAAACTTGTGAAGTAGACGTGAAAGTGTATCCTGTTTTGTACCACTTGCTCTGAAAGGGTAGATCTCATGAACAGTTATTTGATTGGTTCATATACTGAGGTGGTGATTGATTGTAATTGCAGAATATGAGCCAATCAAAAACTGTGTAGCACAACCATTGCTGTTCAGTGCAGAACTATTTGATTGATTTGTATACCATGATGCTGATCGGCTGTAATTGAGGTACACAAACCAATGAAAACCCGTGCTGTGGAGCCAAAGCTGTTCAGTGTGGAACAGCGGAACAGTGGGTTCACTTATCGTTGAATGTGGAGCATTCTGCATAATCCAGAGCACTTGGCTGCCCAGGTGGGGTCATCACTCTCCCCAAAGGGGATGATGAACCTTTTGGCATTCAGCTTGAAGCCATGTTTCTGGAACCAGTCATTTGTTTGGCTGAGACCCACTTGGGGAATTGATGACCACACCCAGCTTGAAGTCATCTGCAAACTTGGTCAGCCATAGCACACTGGTTTTGGCCTGCACCTCAGAGAAGTATATCCCAAATAACAGAGGCCCCAAGACTGATCCCTGTGGTACGCCGTTCGTTACGGTTCTTCTGCTTGAGTTGGTTTCCCCTATTTTGATTAGGTGGATTCCATCAGTGAGTCAGTTTGCTACCCATCTAGGACTACTGTAACCCAGTATTCTCTGTAGCGTGTGCTGTAACTGCGTATTGCTGTAGTGTGATAAACTAGTTAGATAGGGGTTCTATTCCAAGAAAGACCAACTGTGTGTGTGTGTGTGTGTGTGTGTGTGTGTGTGTGTGTGTGTGTCTGCCTGAAACAAGAACAATGATTTTTAGAGTATGCACACTCTGTACAATTCACATGACCACCACTGGCAATCCTGCTGATGTCACCCACCTAGGAATACACCTCTAGGACTGCTGTAACCCAGTATTCTCCATAGTGCATGCTGTAACTGTGTATTGCTATAGTGTGATACACTAGTTAGGTAGGGGTTCTATTCTAGGACATGGCAGGTGTGTGTGTCTGACTGTCAGAGCCTATGTGGAGGTGGCTGTGAGTGTCTAACCACTGGACATGTTGGGAAGTGGATTTTGTAGTTTTCCTATATGATGTCCATCTTATATGTCACAATGTCCACCTTACGAGGAGTACAGATGTCAGTCAGCCACGGGGCTGTGTTGGCAAGCCATACCCCTACATCTGGCAAAAGGCTTGGTGAACACAGTATGCAACCCTACTAGTATGCCAAATACATCCTGAACCCATGTGTCATACACAAACACACTTGCCTGGAATATCCCGCTATGTTGCTAGTACCCCGCACATTGATGACAGATAGTAGGCATGGTGTGATTGCAGTGGGCTGCAGAGGGCACGGCACCCTGTACAGCAGTACAATAGGCACATAATTGCAGACAATGCTCCTTCACTATGTTCCCCACTGGATGCCTGCAACATATGTGGTGCCATCAAATATGATCCACAGAGGCCATACAATGCCTTACACATGTGCCCTGTATGGACCGATGCCACTGACACCAGTGAATACCTGTATCATGCTATCAATGCAGGTGCAGGTCAACCTGCTGACTATAAGCAGGTTCTGCCACACCAGGCCAGTATTGGCATATTGGAGGATAACAGTCTGTGTACACAACATGTGCCAGCTAAACCAGGTATACCTGTACATGTCATTGTACATTATTGTGGGACATGCACATCCCAGGCAATGTCCATGGCAGCGACTATCAAACACAGACATGGCATGCATTGCAAAGCTATGACCATACACAATGGTAACCAGGATGTCAGGACAGTTCATACAATATCCATCTGTGTGGGACATTGCAGACACTACACCCCTGTACCACATTGCACACCATTGTCGGGTGGCATGATGCCAAGGATTACCCCCTCACCCAGCCTTGTACAGCCATCTTGCACAGTCAGCCACTACTCACCCATGAAGCAATACACACATGCATGTCAGTACTGGCACATTGTGTCTGCATGTGGGGTAGGATGCTCCCAACCACAGTCACTCCCAGTATAACTCCCATTGGCATACCAAGAGATGTCAAACACGTTCACATGCCCTAGCCCATAGAACCTCCGGATATCCCCTGTGGTGCATGTAGTACATGTGCATTACTGCAGTGTGGCAAACGAAGTAGTTTGGGAGTGTATTTCTGGGCCTGGCAAAGAGTGTCAATGTGAGTCCATTAGAGAGTGTGGTTGTGTTGACAATGACATCCGTTCATGTGGACAGCCATGTGTGCTACACCTAATGTATGTCTACTATATCTCTGTTGCAGATGTCACTCACCAACACACACATATGTTCTTACAGCACACCAACATGTCAGCTTTGTGGTACATGGAGTAACTGCATGCACTTGTAATAATAATGACTAATCAGTCAGGGGTTTGACCCCTGTACTGGTAGGTGTGTGACAGACGATGCTTAGGTTTTAGTCTCCAAGCTCTTCTCTTATGTACTTTGCCTCTGTCTGTCCCTCCCACACACTCTCTGGTGGATGTGGAGGTGTACAGCTGCTCAGCAGCAGCTTGTGAATTGTAAGTGATGGTCATGATCAGGTGATGGCCTCCGCACCTATTGCAGTCCTCCTCTAGCTGATTGCATGTGGAACAGCTGTGATGATGTTCCCATAGTCATTTGCATGAAAAACACAGTACAATATCTAGGAACATCATGTTGGTGTTTGCCCATGACAGTTGCTGTGAGTGGTACCTGGATCTGGTGTTTAGTAAACGGCATCACAGATGATATCTGGATGTTCCTCAAACAACATACACAGTGGGACATAGCCTAAAGACAGGAGGGTGATGCGCCAGACATGACTACAGCATGTACGTGTAGTGATGCTTCATTGAGACTACTGCCTGTTTAACAAGTTGTGTGTGATAATGGCTATTCTGCATGTTTTAAAACTGACAAGACAATGCTCTGTTTGTGAAGGACCCCCATCTGTAGGGCCATCTGTGGACTGGTATGTGTGTGGAACCATTTGTTTCCTGTGTTACTCACTGAACACACATCTGTGAACAGCAGGAGCATAGTGTGAGGATTGTAACCAGTACATGGTGATAGTGATGAGTTACTGCCATCGTATCCCTGACTAGACATATGTCACATGAAACAGTAGTATGACAGACACTGTCTGGGGTTTTCAGTGACATGCCAATAATGGGCCACTGTTCATAGTTGCAGTCACAAGTCTTCTACACTTTTTACAGATGTCATGCAGTATATATGCATGTGTTGTGCTCCCTCTGCAAATGTATACCATCTGTTGTGTTGTGTTGATGGTCATATCTATGCATGCTGTTGTAAGTAATCCTGAATGCTGTTGACTATTACTAAGCCATATCTGTGCTTAAACTGCAACACCATAGGCTGTATGGGTTTGGAGGTCCTGGCAGAACCTCTTGTCCCACTTCAGCTGGCCATAGCACTGGACACCACATCTGGGGCCCAGCCTTGGACCTCCACCTTGTTGGCTCTGCACCACCTTCTGGTGGCACTACCACTGAGAATGGGGCTTGTCCCCCCTGGGAGAAGGTCCAGACAGGAACATGTCCACTGTCATACAGTCCGGGACATGGTGTGTAGGGGGCTCAATAAGGGATTTCGAGGCCAGATATTCCAGCTCAAGGGCAGAGTGTCACATTTACAGGGTGAGGCTGCCCCTCCTAGACAGCCCCCAGCACTGCCACCTTTGCAGCTGTTTTGGTGCAGTGGTGTCTGCCCCACTGTTTCCATCTCGGGGCTCATGGGCTTGTGAATGTCAAACACCCTTCCCCGTCCAAGGTGTATCCCCCCACATGTGTCATATACCGACCCTGTATGCTGTCTTGTCTGTCATCCTACCCTACCTATCCTCCACAAGCATACCTACTCTCCTTCCCCCACATCCCACTCTCACCCTACAGAAACAAAAGGCCAAGTGGTTCCTAGAACAACATTTTCCCCATACATAGCTGTCCATTTCACACACGTGTCCATTGGACACATGTAACCCTTTTAATATGCATCGCAACATAATCCAGTTGTCCTCACCCCTGTCTCTCAGGTGCATGATCCTAGTATGCACATGACTCCTAAATGTTCCAGGTACACGTGATGGGATGACCCCATTGTACACACAACACTACTAGTCCCTCTATGGTTACCCCATTTATCTTTATCATGATGATGATGTCACACACAGCACCTTGCAAGAGTACTGTTCTCATATAATGATTGGAGAGGAACTGTTGTGTTAATGTAAATAACATGCACAGAGTGATGTATATGGCCAATGTACAAATGTTTGCATGTATGAATGATGCATGTCTGTCTGAGGGAGTCTTGATATTACATAGGACAACACCACTACATAATACAGGCATTGCTGGTGTTTCCCTTTTCATTCCTTTGTAATGCTTTGTTGTCACATGGGATGTTCCTGATATATCTATATATATGTATGAATCTATACATTAGACATAAACACTCACGCATACATCTACATGATAAAATACATTTCCTATACTGTTGAATGACTGCGCTGGATGATATGTTTGTGATAAGGTCTGATGTCTGTATATCTGCCATGGCTTAGTGGTAAATCACAATAGCTGTGTGTGCAAGGTCCAGGATTTGAACCTTGCAGAGGCCGTTTATTTTGTTGCAGGGCAGAACAAGGCCATTGGATACGGAGTGATTAAGGCACATTAAAGCAGTTGTGAGTGGGTGTGCATGGGTTTGCATGGTGCTAAGCAATGCTAACCTCTGGTTGCAGTTTCTTATACTCAGTTAGCCTCTACATTGCTTTAACAGTGTAATACTCGCATACAGGTGGCCAAACAGGCTAACACCCGCTTGCTTCTGCACTTGCAAATGCACTGCATTTGGTATTTGCATCTGACACTCACAACCCTGGGTGGGAGTGAGGACTATGATATTACCTTGTAATGCCTATTACATCAGATTACATGCCTACAGTATTGGGAATGGCTGCCCATTAGGCGACAGCATGCCGTTCGACTGTACAGAATCCGCTGCCTGTCCAGAGTTTGAATCATATTATTGGTGTGTTCCTCTTACAATCTGCACTCATCTGGCTAATACATGGGAACTGACACTCTTCAATACAAACAAGTAATTGGGTTTTGGAACCCACATCCTTCAACCGAGTCATGCTACTGCATACCTAATATTCTATCCTCTTTCTAAGGTTGTCAGCGGAATATGTGCTTTCTGTCCCTATCAGACCTCTCATACGATTGAGGAAGAATACAAACTGAATCAGAGACATGGCATAACAACATCAGGGACACATTTAAATTATTGGTGCTATTAACCTGACACATTGACAGGCTCAGAGCATATGAATTTATGCACATTTTCTGAGGTAAATGATGTTTATAACTCTTAATTGTTGTCATTATTCATTACGTGTAAGTCACCACCTTTCCTCCAAATGTCACTAGTTTTAGGAGGGTTTAAATGGGACAGAGTTAGAAACTGAGTCGAAATTAGGGATGTCCCTGGAAATCGGGGGCAGTTCAGAGGTATGGTCCCTATTTGTTCCCCCAATGGTTTATGGCTTGTTCAGTGGATGTGCTCTAAGGGGTTGAGAGCAGTGGTGGCTGGTGACTTCAAATTAAAGGGGGGCTGCAGGAGACAGCTGAATGGGTGGGGTCAATGGGAAGGGGTGTGGTCAACTAGAAAGGGGAGGAGCTATGCTCAAAACCACAAAAACTAACTAAATACACTGCCCTGGGTGCCAAACCATCATTATGAGAGTCCAATCAAGACAAAATGAAGTCTAGAAGAATTAAAATATTTCAATGCATTGGCTGCATGACAGCTTACTTAATATCTAGATGGAAACAAAAAGGTTGTGAGGCATGAAAAAATAAATAACTTTTTAAATACATTAATGGAATGCCAGTCAAAATCAAGTATAAGAAAAACAAGCAGCACTCAACTCAAACCACTTCTTGCACTGCAGTTCTAATTATAATTTATATTCAGCTTTATTAAAGTACCAAGTAACATGCTGAAAGTAGAAATCTCTGATGTCCCACTTGTACAAATGTTTCTTATCCAAAAAAAGACCTGCTGCCTGACAACTATCTACTTGTTTCATGGGGATAACATGATCAAAGTAAAAAATGAAAAGCAAACAAGAAATAAGCTCAAGATACGTTGCTTAAAAGGATTACTGTGCAGGTTATGGACCACACAATTGGCATTCTGTTTAGTTTACGGGTAAAGCCTGAAGAGATGACTGGAAGTCTCCAAGTGTAATGAGCTTGTTAAAATAATGTAATCCTGTCCTTTATTACAAATACTGTCATATGCATTTCAATACCCAAGGCTTATACATTATCTAGTTAAGTATTCTCTACATGGCAACAACAGAAAGGCTTTCAATGTTGGCAATTCTTTAACAGTATGCTTATTAAAGCTTACTTGCATCTTACGATCTCAGCCAAGCTTACCTGATGGTCATTAAAGTATTGCTACTTAAACACAGAGCAACAGGCACTTTGAGTAATAAGCATAAATCAACAGTACAAAAAATATGACAGAAACCAGACCATTCTGCAAAAGTCAAGGACAGATGAAAAGCCACTCTAGTACTTGTGTCTACCTTGGATGGGGGGGGGATACTCTGCACATTTACACTGCATAACTACTCCTTGCCTTGCTTCGACACATCCTGAGTCACTATGTGGGAGAGTGGGGTGCAACAAGTATGTCACAATTTGAAATGTCTCTGGCTGACTGTGATGGCCCTGACACATTTGTCATACCTCTCAACCTCAGAGCAAGAAATCTGGACAAAGCCATACAAAGAAGTGGGACAAAGGTCAAAAAATAAGGACAATTTTTAAATATTGCTCTTATAAACTTAGAAAGATAATAGAATACGTCTTGCATTAGTATAAATTTTCTGGATGGTATGAAATCTGAAACTCAAATGTCTGTCATTATTTTCTAACTTCAGTCTTTAATGATTTGTCACTAATTTGCCAAAAAAATACAATTTTATGAAAAATGGACCAAAAATGTGATGTAAAAATATAAAATAGCCACACAATACAGCTGGGAACCTGTCAAAAAAGGGACACTTTAATATTAGTACTGCTAACTTGAGCAGCTGACAAAATAAAGAATCTACATGCATTTCTGAAATAAAAGTAATCTATAACTCTGATTATTACAGTTATTTCTTAATTGTAAACCCGCCATGTTTTCTTCTAAAATTGCTATTTTCAGGAGGGATTATTAGGGGGAAGAGCAGCATTTTGAGCCAAAATCAAGGACAATTGAGAGGTTTGGCTATGCCTAATTCTATAAAGCAATTTATTTGCATGTACCTCTCAACCTGTTAATGCAATAAATCTGGACAAGGCCAAATATATTGGGGGAACATATAAACAGTACTAAAAATTGCTCTTGTATAAACTGAGATAGTTGATAGAACAACAGGTCTTACTTTAGCATGCATTTTTCTGAAGGTTATGAAGTCTGAAACTCAGTGTGTCATTATTTAATGACTTAATTCCTAAATGATTTGCCAGAAAACCACACATTTTATGAGGAACAAACCAAAAATAAGAAGCAAAAATCTATTCATTCTTTGAAAATCTGGACAGTTGGGAGATATAGTTCAGCTGGGGCTGTCTTTAAGTTTGCCGCCCTTCCCCCTCACAAAATCATGGTCGAATGGAGCCTCCCCCTGCAGCCATTCCAATGATCCATTACTTGGCTATTTCACTCCATTTACCATAAACACTAATGTGCATACTGATTTACTTCGATGATAATTTGGACTTCATTTGAAAGTTTTATTTTGCATTTTACAGTACAAACACTAAGACATCTGCTAAACAAACTTAGCATTAAAACGTCTCTGCCCTTGAAATTGAAACTCACATTCATTGAAACAGCATTGAAACCCACATTCAAAGAAAATACATTTTACCAGTGGCAGATAAAGATTAATTCTGGGATGTTTTCAAATCATAGGCCCCTTGCATATGAAACATACATGTGCTCTTTGATACACCTTCCTATTGTTTTGAACATTTTTCCAGTAAACTATGAAACAAAACGCATGCACCAATAATGACAAAACTGCCCAATTCAGAACATCTTTTCAGTAAACAATGAAACAAAATGCATGCACCCATAATGACAAAACTGCCCAGTTCAGAACATTTCCATCATGAAAGTCTACTCAAACTTCTACAGTCCACCATTATCAGTAAATATGCACAATTCTACAGTCCACCATTATCAGTAAATATGCACAATCTCTGAAGAAGTAAAAAAGTCATCTAAATAATTCCACGTTAAATAAATCTGTAACTAATGAAGAAGTTGCTGCTAGCAAACACCTTTACATTTCATGGTTTCATCGAAAAATAAAGTGTCTGATGCCCCTGAGAAATAAATTGCCTATATTACATTAAAAATGATAAGCTAGTAATTTTGCAATAGGAAATGGATGGCAAACTGATAACAGGATCATAGTTAGTATCTTAACTTTTTCAGTTTTCAGTACGGCAGCATTCACCCCTTGTCGGAGTAGAACCAACAACCTTCTGCAACAAAAGCAAGTACACAACCTGTTGTGCTATTAACAATGCAAGCTGACTTAGCATAAGCAGCACTAAACTTCTCTTCCCCCGCAGCTCTCAGCTCCTTGTAAAATCTACTCAATACTCAACTGCATCTCAACATCGCAGCACAAGAAATCTGGAAAAAGCCAAATTTATTGGGGGAGATTCAAAAGCCCAAAAACCAGGGACACATTAAACACTGCTTGTATAATATTGGAAAGTTGCTAGAATAAAATGCTGTGTTACCACCATACATTTTACTGCCAAGGTCCCTGTGCAAAAGAGTCAGAGCAACATACCACTATGCCAAAACAGTTGTTTTGTGAAAGAAAAATGCTGTGTTACCACCATACATTTTACTGCTAAGGTCCCTGTGCAAAAGAGTCAGAGCAACATACCACTATGCCAAATCAGCTGCTTTGTGAAAGAGCGGAGGACTGAAACTTAGATGGCTATCATTTAATGAATTCAGTTCTCACCATAGCTGTCAACCTCTTAGCACAAAACACCTGGACAAACCCAGTAATGAGGGAATACAGCCCTCAAACATATTCAGTGAATTCAGTTCTTGCCATAGCTGTCAACCTTAGCACAAAAAACCTGGACAAAGCCAATAATGGGGTAATACAGTCCCAAAAATAAGGACAAATTTAAAATATTCATCTTATAAACTTAGGTTGTGTTACTATGGATTTTCTGAAGAATATGAAGTCTGAAATTCAAATGCCTGTCAATTTTACTTCTGATAGAATAAAAACAATTTTCAACAGAGGCCCAGGGAGAAATACTGTAAAATAGCAGGACACCAGAGCAAATCCACACAAACACAGGGATAAGATGCAGCCTTCACACAGAAGGCACCCCAGCCAAGAATCAAACCAGAAAATCTACAGCTGTGAGGCAACAATGCTACCACTGCATCATCAAATATGTAAGGAATTAAACATTCAGAAACCTGAAGTCTGAAATTCAAATGCCTGTCAATTTTATTTAACATTTGTTAATCAGGACAGTCTGACTTGGAACAAAAAAAAAACTATTTTCAGCAGAGGCCCAGGAAGAAATAATGTAGACATGTCTTTGTAACATGGGAGGACACAAAAGCAAACCCACACAAATACAGGGAGAAGATGCAGACCCCACACATAAGGCACCCCAGCCAAGGATCAAACCTGAGAACCTGCAGCTGTGAGGCAACAATGCTACCACTGCACCATCAAATATCAAGCATTGCAACATTTAAAAAACACAGATATGAGGAACAGATCAGATCAAATATGAGGCAAAAATCTGCATTTCTTTTTACAAATGGTGGTGGGTAGGGAATTCAGGTCTTTAACACCTGCATACAAGGTACAGGGTTCAAGCCTATTCCCTACCACACCACCATGAGTCTAGCCACCAGTATATAGCAACTGGGGCACACACACACACACACACACACACACACACACACACACACACACACCTTACCTATCTCATGCCATAGCTCCAAATCCCTTTGTGCCATAAATCCATTGCTGCTGCAAAATAAATCCATAGCTCCAAATCCCTTTGTGTCATAAATCCATAGCTGCTGCAAACCCCCGCCCGAGCACATCCACGTGAGATCTTCCCCCGACGAGAGTTCGTTGGAGCGCATCCACCACGTGAGATCTTCCCTTCGTGCCATAAATCCATAGCTGCTGCAACCCCCTGCCTGAGCACATCCACGTGAGATCTTCCCCCAATGAGAGTCCGTTGGAGCACATCCACCACATGAGATCTTCCCCCGACGAGACCCCAGACTGCTGATGTTGCAGTCTGAGTCCGATGAGTTTCCATCGACAGTAGTTCTGGGATCTCTGCTCTGACATGTTTCCCAGTCCGGACTGCTGCTGAAACAGTCTGCACATGCTCCAGACTGTCTCAGCAGCAGTCCGGACTAGTGCACATGCGTGAAAGTCTGCAAATTTTGAATTTTTTTTTTTATCTTTTATTTTCTTTTAATTTCTGTATTTGTACAACCGGGGGGGGTTGCAGTCCGGCAGTCCAATAGCACAGGCCGCCTCTGGAACAGAGTCGTGTCCAAATGTGTATACATGTGCAGTGATGTATGCCTGTTCTGCTTGGGTACGCTATTCATTAGGCTACAGTTTATCAAGTAAACATGCATTGTGTAAAAAAAAAAAAAAAAACAAAACCTCAGGTGTCTATTTATAGTTTTAATCTGAATTTATGCTTAAAGCACATCTACAACAGCCCTCAAGACATTGCAAGCTGTATTTAGATGCACTTATGTATTGATTTCCAGAGAGTAAGTTAAGCAGACATTTTATCTAGTCTATTGCAATTTATTGCAATTCACCCTAACCAGAGTTAATTATGATCAATCAGCCAAAGCAGCCTGCTTGATGATATATCATTAATGATTTACAGAAATCATGAACAGCAGGGATCCCAGCAATTACCCTTGGGGGTTTAATTCCTGCTCACCAAATCATTATACTTCTCCCCCACTCCTAGGTTTCACATGCAAACTACATATGTTCTGAGTATGCCATGTTAGTGTGTTTTCTTCAGTCTTTTGTCTTTAATATTGAGATTACATCGCATTTACTGTGTCCCTCAAATAAAACCCCAGGCTTCCAACTTAACATTTTGATTTTGTAGAGATTAAAACTAGTTGCTTGTGAAGTTTGTATTTTAGGTTAAACACATCTGCAGTCTCCACTGTAGAAGGTACTGTATGGTACCATACGGTTCTTCATATTTCTCTGAATTCTTTTGCTTCTGTCTGCAATATATCTATGTTGTCTTACTTGTTGCTAATGGTATTATTCTGGATCTAAATGTTTGCCTTACAAAGAAAGAGACAACTGCAGATAAAACTGGTCACCTTTCTTTATTGTTAACCAGTCCATGATCTTGTGCCTAGCAGAAATGCTACAATGACACCAAGACCACCTTGTGGCCATATAAATGCAGCTCTGTTCATTATTTTTTGAAGTCTAGATATGCATTTGTATGTAAAGAAACACTGTCTAAGAAGAATCAAAAGCCTTCTCATTTCAGATTTTTTACAAACATAAAGATAAATCTGACATGACTCCTTTGAGCATAGATTCCACCTGGGTGTTCCAGTCATCATATTTTTACTTATTGGAAGATATATGACATCTATTTTTCATACTTAGTGCATTTTTGGCATGAGAATATTTCAAATATGCATCTTTGTATGCAAAAAATAATGTCTAGTAATTGTTTTTCTAAAGAAGCAAAAGTGTTTTCATTTCAGCTTTTTTACAAACATAAATGGGCATGCCTTTGTTGAAGGTTGGGCGTCGAGCTGGCACCTCGATATTTCGTAAAACTCTACTGCCAATCATTAGCGGACCGGAGTTCCGCTGTGGCGACCCCTTACCGGGAAAAGCCGAAAGACAAACAACAACAGATATGTAACTAAAATAATTCTTTTTGGGTATGGTTTCCATCTGGGGGTTGAGAGCACCATAGTTTTAGTTATTCTATGGTACATGACATTTAATGTAATATTTCTATTTTTCACACCCAGTGCAGTTCAGGCATGACAATATTTTACCTGTGATGTGCTATATAGAGTATTATTTCATACTGGCTATATACACTGTAGGATTGGCTATCAACTTAACCTTAGAAGACCTAGGTTTAATCATGAAAACAAACATTTTCTTACTGTGTATGACTGAAGAGCTTACTTAAAAATCTACAACACCCTGGTATCAAACTTAAAAAAAACACTTGTGCCTAACTGACATTACATGGATACCAAAATAAAATAAAACAATGACATGGTGCACATGCTCTGCTAAACCTTCTGCTGTTGTTATTGCCTTATCCATGACATTTATTTCTCAGTAATGTACCTGCAGACATTCAAACACACAGACACTTGTACATATGATCCTGAATATGAATGCTTAGACAAGGATATCCTGCTAAGAGTTCTTATCCACTTAATGATGCATTTGTTGACGCCCTCAAGCACATTATTCTCTAATGCTGAGCTTTTGATATACATGAAACTTCAAATTTGCCATGAATATTTAATATGTGATCAGATTTCTGATTTTATTTCTTCTTGGCTCACTTTGTTTCATCTTTAAACTGTGTACATAATAAAGAGTGATGCTGTTCTAAAACAGTGATCGGTAGATACCACACACACACACACACACACACACACACACACACACACACACACACACCAAAGGCACCCTACATTCAAACAGGAAAAGCACCATACATTCAATCAAACAAACACACTTACCTGTCCCTGTCAGTTAATAACCACCGTACATTAGATCCAAACCCTTCCCGTGCAATACTCCAACTCGCGAGAGTAAACCCTTTCCTGACGAGACTGCAGCTCCCATTCCCGACTGCTGGTGTTGCAGTCCGGCCACGATGTATTATCCCAGCATGTCTGTGCACTTTAAAGTGCACAGACGTCTCCTCGTGTTTCCCTATCAGGATTGCCGGACTGCCTTGAGCATGCGCATACAGTAGACCAGTAGTCTGGACTACTGCGCATGCGCGAAGTCCGTGAATTTCAAAACTTTTTTTTTTAATTTTTAGTTCTTTTTGTTTTGAGGGGGCTGCAGTCCGGCAGTCCAATAGCACGGGCTGCCCCTGGTTGAGAGGTATGGGCGTCAGCTATGCCCATTTGGGAATATTACTTACATCCCTGGGGCGGTCCTAATATGATTGCGCCAGCCAACACCTGCATGCCTAGGTCCATAATTGCATACCCATAGTTCCCCCACCTGCCACTCCTCTACAGCACTCATCCTTACTGTGGGTGCAGGTGAGGTATAAACACACCACTACACACTGTCCACTCTCTCCATGTCGGGACACATGTCATACGTTGTGTCGACCCCAATGGTTTATGGCTTGTTCAGTGGATGTGCTCTAAGGGGTTGAGAGGTATGGGCGTCAGCTATGCCCATTTGGGAATATTACTTACATCCCTGGGGCGGTCCTAATACGACTGCACCAGCCAACACCTGCATGCCTAGGTCCATAATTGCATACCCATAGTTCCCCCACCTGCCACTCCTCTACAGCACTCATCCTTACTGTGGGTGCAGGTGAGGTATAAACACACCACTACACACTGTCAACTCTCCCCATGTCGGGACACATGTCATACGTTGTGTCGACCCATGGGTTATCAGGCTTGCACAACCTACTGGTCCATGTACATCTACAGCCTGGTATGATAAATCATTACCGGGACTGCCTCCGATCATTAATTTTTGGTGTCCCACAAGGGACATCGATGTCTATGTTTCAAGATTAGATCTGGCAGGTCTCTCCCACTGGTAGTATCCTGCCGGTGGTCCGGGAAGCAGTGGTGTGTTTTCCTTTATTGTGTGTCTGTATGTCTCACGGACCTAGCTGGGGGGGGGGGGGGGTTGATGCTACGTGTTACACATTTGTTTATTGGGCCCCCTCACCCACATATGCACGACCTGTGAACACATGTTACTCGTAACTGCTGTATCATATCCTAGCAATATACATGTGTATATTTACAGTCACATATATATATATCTATTTACATTACTATATACAGATATATCTGTATATGTACACATACATGTATATTTATATTTTGATATATATATATATATATATATATATATATATATATATATATATATATATATATATATATATATATATATATATATATATATATATATATATATATATATATATATATATATATATATATATCATCATCATCTTCTTTCGGCTGTTCCCATTAGGGGTCGCCACAGCGGATCACCTGTTTCCATTTCTTCTTGTCCTCTGCATCTTGCTCTGTCACACCAACCACCTGCATGTCCTCTCTCACCACATCCATAAACCATATCTTAGGCCTTCCTCTTTTCCTGTTACCTGGTAGCTTCATCCTTAGCATCTTTTTCCCAATATACTCCGCATCCCTTCTCAGCACATACCCAAACCAACGTAATCTTGCCTCTCTGGCTTTGTCTCCAAACCTTTCAACCTGGGCTGACCCTCTAATATACTTATTCCTAATCCTGTCCACCCTTGTCACACCCAGAGCAAATCTTAACATCTTTAACTCTGCCACATCCAGCTCAGACTCCTGCCTTTTTGTCAATGCCACTGTCTCTAACCCATATAACATAGCTGGTCTCACTACCCTCTTGTAGACCTTCCCTTTCACTCTTACTGGTACTCGTCTGTCACAAATCACTCCTGACACTCTCCTCCACCCACTCCATCCTGTCTGTACTCTCTTCTTCACCTCTCTTCCACATTCACCGTTACTCTGAACTATTGACCCCAAGTATTTAAACTCATCCACCTTCACCACCTCTACTCCTGGCATACTCACCATTCCTCTATCCTCCCTCTCATTCACACACATATATTCTTTCTTAGTCCTGCTGACCTTCATTCCTCTTCTATCTAGAGCATATCTCCATCTGTCCAGGGTCTCCTCCACCTGTTCCCTAGTCTCACTACAGATCACAAAGTCATCTGCAAACATCATAGTCCATGGGGACTCCTGTCTGATCTCGTCTGTCATCCTGTCCATCACCATTGCAAATAAGAAAGGGCTCAGAGCTGATCCTTGATGTAACCCCACCTCCACCTTAAATGCATCCATCACTCCCACTGCAGACCTCACTGCTGTCACACTACCCTCGTACATATCCTGTACCACTCTTACATACTTCTCTGACACTCCTGACTTCCTCATACAATACCACAACTCCTCTCTAGGCACCATGTCATATGCTTTCTCCAAGTCTACAAAAACACAATGCAACTCCTTCTGACATTCTCTGTACTTCTCCATCAACACTCTCAGAGCAAACATCACATCTGTAGTGCTCTTTCCTGGCATGAAACCATACTGCTGTTCACTAATCATCACATCCCTTCTTAACCTAGCTTCCACTACTCTTTCCCATAAGTTCATGCTGCGACTGATCAATTTAATCCCCCTGTAGTTACTACAGCTCTGCACATCACCCTTATTCTTAAAAATAGGTACCAAAACACTTTTTCTCCATTCCTCAGGCATCCTGTCACTTTCCAAGATTGTATTAAACAATCTGGTTAAAAACTCCACTGCCATTTCACCTAAACACCTCCATGCTTCAACAGGTATGTCATCTGGGCCAACAGCCTTTTCATTCTTCATTCTCTTCATAGCTATCCTTACTTCCTCCTTGCTAATCCATTGTACTTCATGATTCACTATCCTTACATCATCCAACCTTCTCTCCCTCTCATTCTATTCATTCAGCAACCCCTCAAAATACTTTTTCCATCTCCTCAACACACTCTCCTCGGTTGTGAGTATGTTTCCCTCATTATCCTTTATCACCTTTACCTGCTGCACATCTTTCCTAGCTCAGTCCCTCTGTCTAGCCAATCGGTACAGGTCCTTTTCTCCCTCCTTAGTGTCCAACCTTTCATACAAATCTTCATATGCCTTATCCTTAGCCTTCGCCACCTCTCTCTTTGCCATGCACCTCATCTCCTTATACTCCTGTCTACTTTCTTCATCTCTCTGACAATCCCACTTCTTCTTTGCCAACCTCTTTGCCTGTATACTCTTCTGTACTTCCTCGTTCCACCACCATGTCTCCTTGTCGTCCTTCCTCTGTCCCAATGTGATACCAAGCACCTTTCTAGCCATCTCTCTTACTAGCTCTGCTGTAGTTACCCAGCTATTTGGTAACTCTTCACTGCCACCCAGTGCCTGTCTTAACTCATCCCTGAACTCCACCTCACAATTACCCTTTTTCAATTTCCACCATTTGATCCTTGGTGCTGCCCTCACACTCCTCCTCCTCTTCTTGATCACCAACGTCATCCTACAAACCACCATCCTATGCTGCCTAACTACACTTTCTTCGGCCACCACTTTACAGTCTCCAATCTCCTTCAAACTGGCCCTCCTACATAAGATATAATCCACCTGTGTGCATCTTCCTCCACTCTTGTATGTCACCCTATGCTCCTCCCTCTTGTTAAAATACGTAGTCATCACAGCCATAGCCATCCTTTTTGCAAAATCCACTACCATCTGACCTTCTCCATTCCTTTGTTTAACACCATACCTACCCATCACTTCCCCATCCCCACTGTTCCCTTCACCAGCATGCCCATTTAAATCTGCTCCAATCACCACTTTCTCACCCTTGGGTACAGTCATCACCACTTCATCCAATTCACTCCAAAATTTTTCTTTCTCATCCATTGCACACCCAACTTGTGGAGCATATGTACTAACAACATTAATCATTACACCATCAATTTCCAGCTTCATAAACATCACTCTATCCGACACCCTTTTCACCTCCAAAACACTCTTCGCATACTGTTCCTTCAGAATAACTCCTACGCCATTTCTCCTCCCATCCACACCATGATAAAACAATTTGAACCCACCTCCGATACACCTAGCCTTACTCCCCTTCCATCTGGTCTCTTGCACACACAATATACCAACCTTCCTTCTGTCCATCATATCAGCTAGCTCTCTCCCTATACCAGTCATACTGCCAACATTCAAATTTCCGACCCTCACTACCACAGTCCTAGCCTTTCTCCGCTCTTCCTGCCTTCGGCCATGCCTTTCGCCTCTTCTCCTCCTTCGGCCAATAGTAGCCCAATATCCGCCAGCACCCTGTTGGTTAATAGTACTGGTGGCGGTCGTTGTTAACCCAGGCCTTGACCGATCCGGTATGGAAATATTAACTGGTGACTGCATGAAAAGATTTGGCGAATATATATATATCTCACAACATATGGGTCTATGAGTGTCTGCATATGTATATATTTATATGTGGGTATGTATCTGTATTCTGTCTCTGTATGTATACATTTGTACTACGGAGAGGGAGAGGCTTATCTCTATGCCGCTATGGGTAGATATACACACACATACCTCTACATATATATGTCTACATCTGGTTATTCTGTTCCTTGCCATATAGATTACACTTTGCTGCAGTGGGACTCGGAGTGGGTGTGGCTGTTCTTTGAGTGATGCCTCTGCCCAATGAACACATTTGCTTACATCTCTAGGGCTGTCCATATAGGCCCACATCAGCCAACACCTGCACACCTAGACCCATAAGTAGCATCCAATAGTTCCCCCACCCACGCCTCCTCAACAGCACCCATCCTTACTCTGGGTCTTTGTCTGTTCTGGATACACCATTACATGCTGCCCACTCTCCACTTCATGGGACCCATTTCATAAAATTGTCTCAGCCCATGGGTCATCAGGGTTTCCCACCCTTGTATTCCGAGTGTGTATACACCCCAGCCAGAATGTTTGGTCTATCACCTTCTTTTGGTTTTGCCAATTTTTGGGGTGTCCCGCAAGGGATGCTCCTGTCAGTGTTCCAAGATTAGAATTCACGGGTGCACTGTGTACCCCCCTGGTTGTATCCTGCCTGTGGTCTGGGGAGCAATGGACTCTCTACATTGTTTGTGTGTATGTTTCCTGTGTCTGGCTGGGGGGGTGGAAAGTCATGCTACGTGTTTCATGTTTCTTGCTTGGGCTCCACACTTCAATTGGCATAGCCTGTTTACATATGTCATTCTTGTGTGCTGTTTCCTATCATAGCTGTATATCTGTGTGTATCTACGCGCACACACACACACACACACACACACACACACACACACACACACACATATATATATATATATATATATATATATATATATATATATATATATATATATATATGGATTCCATACATTTGGTCGAATTACACTTAGTCGAAAATGTTTCCAGGCAGTTCACATCACTGAAAGCTCACTTGATCAAAGGTCATTGGGTCGATAATGGAATATAGCCCCTGCCCCACTGAAGTGCAACCCTGGAGTGAGAATATTAAATAAGGGGGGGGGTGTAGTCCCCCACATTATACAAATAGTATTTACTGAAAATATATATATCAATGCATTTCTAATGGCTATACCTTCTTATAAGAGTGAATATATTAAAATTAGGTGGGGGCCTGTGTCCCCCACATCCCCCTTATTTAATATTCTCACTCCAGGGTTGCACTGCAGTGGGGCAGGGGCTATATTCCATTTTTGACCAAATTAACTTCAGTCAAGTGAGCTTTCAGTCAAGTGAGCATTCAGTGCAGTACAATGAATGGAAACATTTTCAACTAAGTGTAATTCGACCAAATGTATGGAATCCATATAAATATATATATATATATATATATATATATATATATATATATATACGCATATGTATATGTCCGCAACTATATATATATATATATATATATATATATATATATATATACATATACATATATGTCTATATATATATATATATATATATATATATATATATATATATATATATATATGTATATGTCTATATATATATATATATATATATATATATATATATATATATATATATATATATATACACATATATATATATATAGATATATACACATATATATATATATATATATATATATAGATGTGTGTGTGTATGTAAAGCAATACATACCCCGCGCAAATGCACTTACACATGCTTATTGGTGTTTATATATGCTTGACCTGTTTACTAGTGCCTTAATCATTATGACACTGACACTTCACTCCAGTTAACTTTTAATAGATATTTTGCAGGTTATACAGCTGACAAATGTCGCAATATGTTCATGTACAGATTATCAATGGTAAATGGTATGTGATACAGTGGGATTCAGTATGGGAATGTCTGTTCGTTAGGAGGTTGCTCTAACCAATACACTATTGCTGTGCTGCTTCATTTGCATATATACCCATATACCCATGGCTCCTGGTTCCCCAAACACACACCCCTACCCTTCCCTAACACTGCAGTCATCCATTCTCCAGTCAGATTTGTGGTGTATCCACGACACTACTCATTGGCCACTCCCTCCTCCTATAGACCCATCCCATCGATTGTCTCACTCCACGTATCCTCAGAACTCCCAAACTTTTAGTCCACAAACATTGGTGACATGAGCGACAAAAAAATACTATTCACAATTTTTAGGTTGTCCCACATGGGATACACATGTGTTTACGTCAAGATTAGACTCTATACTTCATTACATTCTTACTCCCGTTAACATGACACTACAATAAATTAAGTATGACTACGTAGTAACACACACATTACACATAAGAGCCTAACTATGTATGTGTTTGGCGTATTTCTTTTACAAATAGACCAGTTTAGTAATTGGCGTTGCCATAGCAGGCAGATCACAGGAATGATTCCATGTGTGGGAAAGTCCTCACATTTGATTATTTTCAGCACAGCACTGACTTCGGACATTGTACACACTTCTGCGTTTTAGCAGTTTCGTCCCATCCCTCTTCTGCACAACCTATTATTCTATCTACTGTCGAGGTTTGTAAGGGCACATTCATGTTATTTATGTCTGCAAATGGAATGAATGTGTTACAGAGAATGTACTTCTACATATTGATGTCTGCATGTGTGTATGCATATATACTTATAATGACCTCGCTGACCACCAGGGGGCGGTCCAGTTAGAACCAGCCCATTCAACCCTGGTACTCCTGGCTTCATAATTTCATACCCGTAGTTCCTCCACCCCACCTGTGTTTAAAATACATGCATAACATCCATTGTCCACTTGTTATCGCAGCCATGACACACCTCCACACATTGCCCTCTCTAGAGCATTAGGGGCCCTACATGTATGTTGTCCCAACCCATGTATTCTCAGGCTCTCCCACCATTTAGTCCTTGAACATACCTGCCCTTGCTTGTGTAATGGTCGGAAGGCCAAATGGTCTATCAATTTGTGGGTGGTCCCACCAGGGACTACCCTCTGTGTGTAAAGTAGACTTAGCAAATCAACAATGTTACTCCCACTGGTAATATCCTGCCTGTGGTGTGAGTAGCAGTGCTTTGCTCACTCCTGCCCAGCTGGATATGACATATGCTGACAGCTCTATATAATACTGGGGTTGCTGTTGATTCCCTTCTCATTCCTTTTGTTTGCTTTATTGTTACGTCATTGTTTCTTCATAGATATGTGTGTGTGTATATATACATATATATATATATATATATATATATATATATATATATATATATATATATATATATATATATATATATATATTATATATCTGTATATACTTATATACATTTCCTGTGCTGGGCATTGCTTAGACCTGTGCAAGTGCACTCAGACTTGCTTACTGGTACTTATATGTGTTTACTGCTGCTTATTTGTGCTTACACCTGCTTACTAGTTCCTTATTCATTATGACAGTGCCACTTTGCTTGAATGATATTTAAGTTAAATATTTCATGCGATACTCTTATGTCAGTTTTGCGGCTAAACGACATTCATTCCACATGGAAAATTATATGTGCTATTGTTGGGCTTGAACCGTGAATGCCTGTTTGTTAGGCGGATGCTCTAAACACTACAATTTGACACTTATGTCGATTCTGCATGTTTTTCTCTATTTGAATGAATATGATGTGTAAGCTACGCTAGGTGGAGGGCAGCGATGCACAGACAAGCTGTGCTTTGCTTACAACTTAGATATTGCAGCAATTCGAATGTATAATAGGGACACAGGGACAGAGAATCTAATTGTGAAAGTTCTAGGGACCGGGCTCAACATTCCACTACGTGCTTGTGTGTTTACTACTTTGATTTTATTTTACTGTTCGTGGACACTCTTGTATGCTTAGCATGCATTTCGGTATCCACAGACACTGAATTACTGACTTACTATTAGGGGCGGGCTCTACTAGTAGGCATAGTAGGTTTTGCAAGTGTTGGGGCATGTTTATGCTTCCGTAGAGCACTTGTACATGCCCCCTGCACTCGCACACGTTTTCTGTGCACTTGAGGTTGCAGCGGCGCGCCCTCATACATATTCATATGGTGCTGCTGCACCACCTGTAGTGAGGACGCTCGGCACAAGGCGAAAACCGTCCTTGCACCGAGCTTCATGAATCCCAGAGATACTTTCTCATGTCCATATGTCTTCCCTTCTATTTTCCTTACTTTGTGTGTTAGACTTCCTATGGTAAATCCTTCACTTTGGAATTATTTCATAACTTCAGCTTCTGTAAATTTAACCTTTACTTTACTAATCTTCTGTTTTACATTCCCCCTTTATGATCTTATTGTTTAGGTTGTGAAAGTTTCCATACTTGGATACTTTGCCTGTATTTCTCTTCAAATATATTTGGAGATGCTTACTGAAATTGACTATTTTGGCTTTCTCCTCTGCACAAACATTGCAAGAAATCAGATCTCTTTTTCTTTCCCATGTCCATGTTTATTTTTCATGCCTTTTGAAAATCTCTAGGCTTTGTTCTTTACATTTTTTGCACTTCCTTGGTTACGTATTCTTCCAAATAGCTCATCCTTTTTGTCTATATAATAGTTTTCACTGATCTGTTGTATAAATGAACACAAAAATACATGTGATGGTTTTGATAGTTTTTCTTATGCAAGTATTTTTCTTTACACCAATTTCTGTCTTAATCATTTTGAATGTGTTACATCTGGAAATTCTGGGCTTCTTGCATAATAGTAACAATACATAATGTCTTCCTTATCCTCAGTCCTCCACTCTATCATCTTTATGACTCTTTTCCAGCCTCTTGTTTATTGTGGACTACTACTTCCGTCTAAAATGTGGTAGGTGCATCTTCCCCTGAATGTGGTCTAGCCTCATTGTTGGAATGTTTCTGTGTCTTGAAGACTGTACACTACCAGTTTTTCACAGTGTGCATACGTGGATCAGGCACTTGTTTATACTGGGACTTGTGTACCCAGGTGTATTTTTTTATTTTTTAACCTACGTCTGTCCATGATATATGCTATCTAAAATACATTGTATACATCAGTGTCATACCCAGTAAAGTACACTTTATTTAAAGAGAAGCTCATCGCTAACCATTATTGATGTTTCCTACATTTCACTATAGCTGATTTTGCTTATTGTATGTATTTCTGGACTCCAACTTGTTCTTGTTACACAAATTTGTAAGGAAAGCAATTTCATGCATTTGAAACTCAACAGAATAAATTCTAATTGGAGGTTACCAGTCTAATGGCCCTAGAGCCTTTTTATGCCTAGCCATTCATGCCCCAGTTTTCATAGTTGTCTGTGCCCAAGGACTAGAAAGACTTTGGTGTATGCCTGTGCCTTAGACTATAAGCTGCTGCCATCCATAAAAGCCACAGATGACAAGCAGGGGTGAATTTATGTTTTCCCATACATTGGTCCAAATGTTATTGGAATAAGCTTAAAGAAGAGCTCTGTTTCACATAAATGGAAAATCATTTTCAGAAAAAGGGTAAAAACACAAACCTGTTCCTCCAACATGTTTTGCTTATGTCACAGACAATGTTTAGATCCTCAGACTGGGTAATTCTTGTGCTGTTTGTTTTGTGAATGTGCAGCATATCCATTAAGGCTGGATTTGAGAAGGTCTTTTAGGCTAGGTTTTACTGCCCTGTGGTAGTCTGTAGGAGACCGAGTACAGGGACAAGAGTTTGGGGCTTTCCAGATAAGACATGTTTTTTACACTCTGTATTCTTTTACTGTGGATTCTCTGTGGCCACTATTGTTGTTAGAAATGCCTGGTTAGGTACATGCTGAAGAGTACAGTAATCTGAAGAGTGCAGTGTACTTGATTACTGGTCTAATGAGGGCTAAGTATAGTGGGATTATGATCTCCTTAGATCTGGATGCCAAGCCATAAGTTATAACTTGGCACACATAGATGGATTTTCTCACCACCGTGGACACATGGTGATCAAAGTTCAGGTTACTGTCAACCTGAGTTCTCAAGTCCCTTACCACTGGGTTTACTTTTAGGAGAGTGTTATCAGTGTTGTAATTTGCAGGGGTGGCCAACTTCCCAACGGGTATACATATGCATTTTTTGGAATTGAGTATTAGGCCATATTTCTGTCACCAGTTACTTGTCTCTTAGTCCCTCCTCAATGATATTTACATCTTTAGAGGAATCAGTCATTGCACCCAACTTCCAGTCATCTGCAGATTCGGTCACCCAAAGACCCTCTATATTTTCTATGACGTCAGAGAAGTGTATTCAAACAGGAGAGGTCCAAGTGCTGAGTCCTGTGGAACACCACTAGTAACAGGCCTAGTTGAGGAGCTGTATTCCCCCAGCCTAACTTCATGTGTCCTATCCATGTGCCATTTGACTATCCATCGGGTTACATAGTGATTTATGCCTACATTTTTGAGATTGTCTATAATACCTAAGTGAGGCAGTGTGTTGAATGCCTTTACCAGGTTGAGGTAGGCTGTATGAACTTTTTTGCCAGTCATCCATGGTTCAAGTGGCATTCTCACAGTAGTCCACTGGGTTTAGTAGGTGTGACCTACCCTTGAAGAAACTAAACTGGGATGGGTCCAGTGTTTGAAGATTTCCAGTGTATTTATTAGATCCATGGTAACTTTTTCCATGGCCTTGCATATAAGACTAGTCCAGCTTATGGGTCTGTTGATGGTCCACCTTTATGTAGAGGGATGACCATTGTAGTCCTGTGTTCCCTAAGAATGAAGCCTGTCTGGAGACTGTGGCTGAATAGAGGTTATAGTTGGCCTGACATGTCATGTAGCAAACTATTTAGGAGGCATTCCTGGATGTTATCAGGGCCCATTGCTGTAGTGTGTTTAGCTCTAGGACAGTGAGGACCTGATTACTAACAGTAGGGGGACAAGTAGTAGAGGATATTTCCTGTGGAGTAACTAGTCATCTTCGAGTCGTATGGACTCTGTCTTCTACTTGTACCGTAATGCTGTTGTGTAACACTCTTTAGTAAAGTTACTGTCCTCTACTATTTTATCTTGGAGTTTGGTAACTACTTTAGCCATTTAAATGTTTCTATTAAGGCTTTTCTGTCTGCACTATAAAGTTGAGAGGTATGCCTTCGGTTCATAGGTAGGTACTAGGCTATCGGGCCTAGGGCCTATACAAGCCTAGCCATAATGATTCCATGGCTATTGCTTCTGACAAATATTTACTTTCCTGGACTCCTGTCTTGTAGGGCTACTGATATGATCCCCAGGGTGAATTTCCTATCTCCCATCCAATCGTCAAGGTTCCTCTTGAAGACATGTATGGGCAGCCTATTCCAGACTATGGGGAGTCTCTGGGTCAGGAACCTATTCCTCTGGCATGTTCTATTCATCGTGATGACAAGGTTAAGATCCCTGGAGCATGTGGCTCAGAGAGATTGGGATTAGCATGTCCGACAACTCTGGATTTGACATGGCCTTGTATGTTAGACAGAAATCGCCTATGAGTAGGCGATATGCGACAGAGTATAGCTGGAGTTTCTTTACACGGTCAGCATAAGGCATCTGCTTTAGGCCTGTGATTCTTTTTGTGAGGTATTTCTGCGGCCTTTCTAGTTGTTGCAGATGTCTTGTGAGGTACATGCCAAACAGGGCATTGTATTCTATAATGGGTCTAATGAGGGATGAGTACAGAGGGACAATGACCTCCTTTTTTCTAGATGAAAAGCCCTTAGTGATGAGGTGTGCTATGTAGAAGGATTTTCTAACTTTTGTGGCTATGTGGTTATCAAAGGTGAGACCACTGTCCACCTGTGTCCCTAGGTCTCTTATCACACTTTCGGTGTTTAGTGTACTGCCACCTATGTGGTAGTTCACAGGTTCATGTTTTTTTCCAAAGGGGACAACTATACATTTTTTGGCATTTAGCTTGAGTCCATGGCTCTGGCACCAGGCATCTGTTTCAGTAAGGCCCTTTTGTAGTATATCCACATCATTTGGGGATTCAGTAATGGCTTCCAGCTTGCAGTCATCTGAGAACTTTGTAAGCCAGAGTCCCTTAGTGCTGGCCTGTACTTCAGAGAAGTAGATGCCAAACAAGAGTGGTCCCAGAACAGAACCCTGTGGTACAACAGTTGCCACTTGTCTGGAGCTGGATTTGGAGTTGGCTACTTTTCCGGTGTGAGTGTGTTCTGTTAGTAAGCCAGTTTGCAACCCATCGAGTGATGTAGGGATTAATGCCCAGCTTTGTAAGTTTATCTATGATTCCAGAGTGGGGGATAGTGTTGAAAGCCTTGTCGAGGTCCAAGTAGGCTGTGTGATCTGCCTTACCCTCATCCACGGCTCTGGAGACTGATTCAAAGAAGTCAGTCAGGTTCAGGAGGCGAGATCGGCCCTTCACAAACCCAAACTTGGTGGGGTCCAGTGTTTGAAGGTTGCCAATGTCTTTGTTTATAAGTTCCATGATAATACGTTCCATGGTCTTGCAGATCAGGCTTGTCAGACTGATGGGATGGTAGTTCCCGGGATCCAAAGTGGATTCACCCTTGTGGAGTGGGATGACTGTAGCTGTGCGCCACTCTGGGCACGAAGCCTGTGGTGAGTTATAACTGAAATGTCATGAAATCACAAGAAAGTAATGGCTTTTATTGCATGTATATTCTTATAGACTAGACAGACTTTTTGTGCTTAATTATCACTAGCCAGTACAACTTTATACATACATAAATAAGTAAAGAGACATACATATTCCATGTGAAATGTCAGTTTCATTTATTTTACACAATAAAGTAAACAAGCAAGCAGACACACAGCTTCCATGTGAAGTCATAGTTTTAATTATTTGACTGTTTCATAACTATCATATGTAGGCATAGACAGATATTTTCGATGTAGCAGGTCAAAAATGAAACAATCTAAATCACAAGTGAAATCAATTGTGATATTTTGTTGCAAAAAGAAAAACTGCTGATGAATCACTACACTGAAAAACATCTATAATACACGCTCACTAGTTCAAGGAACACCATTGCACATAAAACTAACAAACAATAGAGAGATACTTCTATACTTAACAGCCACTCAATTAAACAGCTTATTTATGCAACAATAGAGATATTTTTTTATAATTAACATAGCCACTCTATTAAACAGCATATTTACATTTATACATTTACATATGTACAGACATACACATATTTCAGGCATGAGCAAAAATGCCATTCTTGCCTGCAAAGGTGTAGTTATAGTTTGGCCTAATTTCCATTTTTTATATTCGTTCAACTATCATCTTGCTTGAATTCCACTTCTGCATTTCGCCCACCTGTTTGACATCCCTTCTGAAAGTGGTATGATTCTTTATTCTATTTACAATTTTTGGTTTATCTCTTGCACCATGGAGCTCAGGTTGTAACTCAAAAGGGTCTGTCAGCCTCCCATCTGCATGGTTATCAAGCTGCAATTAATAAGTAAGCAAACAATTAAACAGCTGAATAAAAAAAAGTGGAAAAATAAATGATTTCAGACTGAAGTTAAGTTTAATTCATGGTACCTTGGAGAGTACAGCACACATCTGTTTGTTGTTTTCATTACATGCTTCTTCCTCTTCTTTCAGGTTTTTTCCCGGTTAGGGGTCGCCACAGTGGATCACCTGTCCACTCATGATTGGCAGTGGAGTTTTACGGTGTTAAGTTGCCAGCCTGGTGCTCAACCTTCCACAGAAGGCACACACATGCACACACTCACACCTAGGGCCAATTTAGAGTGTCCAATCTACCTACAGCATGTCTTTCGGATGTGGGAGGAAACAGGAGCACCTGGAGGAAACCCACGCGACCACAGGAAGGACATGCAGACTCCGCACAGAAGGCACCCCAGCTGAGAATCGAACCAGAGAACCTCTTGCTGTGAGGCAGTAATGCTAACCACTGCACCACCATGGTACATGCTGAAGTAAACAATTAAATGTTTGTTTACAGGTACCTTGTTATGTGAGTATAGAGTCGGTACTCTTACAAGACATAAAACACAGTAGGGGGTATTCTGAAAGGAAAAATAGCACAGTGTATAAAGCTAAACTATGCAGTCAGTGTTGACATGCAGGGTATTTGCAATTCAGAGATATCTGTATCACAATCATGGTAGTATGATAATTGGTGTGGTCAGTAGTATATATTAATGACCATATAATAACATTCAAATGAGATTGCTTATAGAAATACATTCATCAATAAACTGATGTTTTTGTCTGCATGTATATTCTATATGCAGCATGCACATTGGTAAGTGTATGTATATATATATATATATATATATATATATATATATATATATTATGTTAATAAGTTCATAGGTATGTACTAGGCATGCAGTTCAAAAGACCATTAATAAGCATAGCCAGCTAAGCCAAAGCACTGTTGAGTGAGTTAAGCTTCATGGTCAAGAAGCACCATGCTATATACCCCAAAGAGAATTTATGATTTCCAGGCTATTCATTCAGAATATTAATGAATACAGACCATGTCTAGGATTGCTTGACATGCATAGGAAGTTGATTCAATAAGTAAAGGATTCCTTGGGATAGAAATCTGTTGTGCCAGCCATGTGCCATTTCTGTGTCTATAACAGATTACAGTCTTTGCTGTGGGTGTTCATGGTGGTGTGCATGTTGCATAGCTGTAAGAAGTCAAGCAGGGTAGAATGGGCCATGTACTGTATGGATGGACAGCAGTCTGTCTGCTGAAAAATGTCATACAGAGCAAGAACTGCACATATCAAAAATGACATTTGAACCCTTGATTTAAAAATCACCATGAATAGTAGGCAACAGTAAGGATTATGGAAGGGTGTACAACTCCGAAAACTGTGTGGCATCAGTGTAAATATGATCATTTTGCCTTTAACACACATTTTACATGTTACACCTTTTGTACTACAATAGGTCACAGGTAATGTCAGCATGTTCCAGGAGGTTTTATATATAATATGTATATATATATATATATATATATATATATATATATATATATATATATATATAAGACAGGTGACATGGAAGAGCACTAGCAAGGTACCAGGCGATCAAACATACATGCAGGAAGCTCCAGTCAACAAAAGGTATTTTTGGAAGGTACAATATGTGTCTAACAGGTAACACCCAGGTTCTGCAAATAAAAGACAACAATGTTAAGGGTGGTAGAAGAGGTTATTTTTCAGTTATCTTTCTTAAGCATTGTAATTCCATCTTTCTGGTTTCTTGATGTTCTCCCACAAAGTCCTTGCCCACTTTACATGAGAAGCTGCCGCTATGCTAAATGAGTGTGGAATCTAACTGAACGTGGGGGTATATGTTTGGGGTCCAAGCTTCATCACTCCACTGATTTCTTCAGTACAGCCTCACTTGAATCTGGGTAAACAGGGTACCCTTCTCATGGCAGAGAACTGCTTCTTAATTGCCAGTCTATGATGAAACTGTGTGAGTGGACTTCTATGTTGTAGATACAGTGTTTGGTAATGTTGTAGCCATTGTACTACATTCCATTCTGTGGCTCCTGAGTCTGAAGTCAGCCACTGGTTCTTCACCCCTTCATCAGTCATAGTTTATTCCTATTTATTCTTAGAATATTCTTAATTTGACCAGCTAAGTGCTCCACAATCCACATAGGGCTGCTACAGGCTATGAAAAACAATCTGTTGTATTACTGATGGCATAAGTCTCGCACTGCCTCCCCATGGGCTTGTGCAGCCAGCTGATAGCTTGCCAGGTGTAATGTTTCCTTCAACTTGTTTTAATCAGCGTCTAACAGTAGCAGGGTGTGTGCCCTCCATTGTTTTACTGCTATGAGCCATACAACTAGACAATCTTGTATCCTTTCTAGTGTCTCTAAACTGCAGTAGTGCCAGTTTGTAAGCCAACTAATAATTTCTTATCTGTTATTGTCATACGTGCACTGATACTGTGAATGAATTTGTACCCACATGGGTACTGATGCTGTTTCAATGCCACTCTGTTGATTTGAGCCCACTGTGAAAGCAACATAGTGTAAAATGTCCAGTTATTATTCACTGCACACTTTTTTCTGATTGCTCCCTGCCTGAACTATACTTACTTTGACCGATTTTGAGTTGGGAGCACCTTGTTTGCCTTCTGTTTGCATATCCAGGAAGAACTACAACTATGTAATGACAAATTAATGTTTACATATAATTACTTTGGCCACTTGCTGCTGAGCTTGCTTGCTTCCTCTTAAGTACCTCTCCCCACCAAATTCTCAGGGACATGGCAACAGCTATCCTGAAAAAAAAAATGCAGTGCAGTTTGAGTGTGTGCCAACTCAAGGAAGATCCTCATCTCTAAAAATGTACATGACTGAAAGCAAGAAAGCAAGAATACTCTTGTTACTTGACAGGTTCATAGGTGGTTACTAGGCTACTGACCCAAAGGTTTATATAACCCTAGCCGTGTGTACCCAATATAATACTAGAGAAACCCAATATAAAGAATCTAGCCTAAACTCAAAATATTAGTTAGTAATGGCTGCCCATGTCTAGGAGGGTCTTAGGTGAAATCCACGGCAAGGAATTTATGGTTTCCCATCCAGTCATCCAGGCTACAGTTAAACAGCATCATAGAGGGGCTCTGTTTGATGTGAATTGGTATCTTATTCCTGAGGAGTGGCAACCTCTAAGAGACATATCTGTCTCTCCAGCAGGTCCTATTTATGTCGCAGGCCAAGTTAAGGTTCATGGGACAAGTGACCCTTATCCCATTTGTCTTGTGAATGTGCAGCATTTCTATTAGGTGTGGGTATGAGACTGCTGTGTAGGCCAGACACAGATCTCCTCTAAGTAGTCTGTATACTACTGAGTAAAGTGACATTGACTTCAGTCTGTCAGTGTATGACGTGGTGGAGACCATTTAATTTTCTTAGTTAGACATCTCTGAGGTCTCTCAAGTGGCTGCAGGTGCCAGGTAAGGTACACACAAAGGGAGCATTGTACTCGAGTATTTGCCTGATGAGGGGTGAGTACAGGGGAGTTATTACCTGTTTCACTCGAGGCAATGCCTTTGCTAATGAGGTAAGCAACATAGAATGCCTTCCTTACCACAGTAGACACACTGTGGTCAAAGTTTAGGCTACAATAAGGTTAAGTGCTTTCATCTACTCATTGATACCATGTAGACTTCTTCAGCATGATATCTTAACTTGCAAAAAGACAGTTATCTTAAAACTCTAAAACATTTATCTATTTTATTTTTTTATCATTTATTAACTGGAAAATTTCAACTTGGAATGAAGCCAATTTTCAGCGGAGGCCCGTGGAGAAACAACTCCAGGTGCATGTCTTTGTAACATGGGAGGAAACCGGATCACCTGGAGGAAACCCACACAAATGCAGGAAGGACATGCAGACACCACACAGAAGGCACCCCGGCAGTGAATCGAACCAGAGAACCTCTTGCTGTGAGGTGACACCGCTACTGCTGCACCACTGCGCAATCCTGAACATCAAGTACAATAACAATAATAACCATTTACCATCTCATACTAATGGTTAAAACACAATTATATGCACTTGAATGATATTAAGAACTTATTTTTAATATAAATATGGCAAATGCACCTTATATCACTTATTATAAGTGCATTGCCTTATGTTTCAAAATACGTGATACTGAAATATTCTCAATGAGCCCTGGTGATTGCTGGGAATTAAGTGCAATTGCCACTGTATTTCTTTTGATTCTAATAAGATTTCTCACAGGCCACCTCTGGGATCTTAATAGACTTTCTCTAGGATGGCAAAGCGAAATTTGTTACAACTCATACAATATGTAGTATACTTGTAAAGGACATTAAGATTCAATTTACTTATGTCATAGACATGCAGATTCTTTTATTTAATGCCCTTTGTTTTATGATGTAGTAAGCACCACAGGGGTCACAGTATGCAATATATGCTGCACGTTTAGTGGGGTGGTTAAATCTATTGGAAAGTCTAGCTTTTTCATGGAAAGGTCCCAAAATTATCTTTTCTGCTTCTAATATAAATGGGTATTGATTACGATGCCCATCATTTCCTCATCCCCCATATTTGCTTTATATATATACCAAATGCTGTTTCTCATATATATTTTTTATGTTCACACCTTTAAGTTATTCTTGGCTCTTCACCTAAAAGCTGTGATAGAGATCTGTCGGACATTAAAACTGCCCAAAATGTTGTAATCTTCCTAACCTCATAACTGAAGAGGTGATAACTAATTACATGACTTTTTGAAAAGCCAGAATTATCAGGGTGGTGTCTTGCCTTTACTGGTTGTCCTAATATAATTTCAAATTGAGATATAATTTCATCCCTAATTTTTACCACAAAATTTATATGATATCCTCTATCTATAAACATTAATCACTCACATTCTATATCCAATACTGAATCATCAGTGATTATCCTACTAATTCTCACAAATTGCCCCTTAACTAAGGGCTTTTTCTGATGCAATCGATGTGAACTAGAATAATGTAGGTATGAATTAGAGAATGTGGGTTCCTGTATATATTAGATTTCAGTTTCTTACCATCCTTGTATATGGTTACATCTAAATAGTTGGCAGACATAATATGGGTAAACTGTAAATAGGAAGTGGTGGAACTGATGAAACATAGGAATTCATCCAATTTACTCCTGCTATCTGTCCATAATAGCCAGAAAGTGGGTGTAAAGTGAACAACAATTTTTGTAAGAGGAGTCAAAAAGTATATTTTGCTCCCATGCCAGCATAACAGTATTTGCATATATGGGTGCTCATACTGCACCCATGCACACTCCATGAATGTGTTTATAGTATTCACCTTCACATGAAAATTATCCAACAAATTTCCATGAACGTCATCAATATTCTATATTGCTCTGCAGATGCATTTGAGCAACAGAAGAGCTTCAAAAAAACTGAGACTGAAAAGGGATGAATCCAAATAAGTCTACCACATCTGTACATACAAAATGTTAACACTAGATGACTCGAGCGGTAATTGTCTTAAGAAGGCCCATGAGTCTCCCAGGATATATTTATAATCAGTCATAAAATGTTTAATCTTCTAGCAATATAAGTTGCTAATGGATAGCTCTTAGAATTTCTGGCAGACACTATGGGTCTCATAGGTGGGTTAACAATATCCTTATGAACCTTTGGTATACCAAAGATGATTGGTATCTTGGACTGCTTGATGTACAGAAATTCATATACTGCATGATTAATGTGACCATCTAATAATTTGTACAAATATAAATCAATTTTATGATAAGCCAAATTTATCTTATTTAAAGACAATACTATATTTGTTAGCATCCAATAATAAATTCAACATTTTTTTGGACTAGCCTGTTGAATCCATCAAAATCACCCCTCCCTCTTTATCTGGTCTCAGTATCTTGGTTGATCGATCAGCTCTGAGGTCAGACAAAATTGCTTTTTCATCCTTAAGCTGTTGGGTAGATTGCCCCAAAGCATAAATACTGCACCTACATAAATTCTCAGATATGCTAATTAATGGAACACTATCCTCGACGTCAACCTCTCAGGGAATTGACCTTTCTTTTCTGAGGTCTGAAACTGGTCATTTCTTGCTCTTCCAGATCTGATGCATTGTCCAAAAAAGATAAAGTTGTGGGGTCTGAATAATTTGGGTTATCCATAAGGGGCTGCTCTATATTAGTACCATTTGGGTCAACATAAAGGTCTACACAAGCCTATTTCTAATATCTGTATCATTGGATGAAAAGGCTGATCTGTACTTTGATTTAGGAGTCAGATATGCTGCATGTATCAGATATGTATTTGCATCTCTCTCAAACTTTTTATTTTTTTCTAGCCTTAATGATGACCCTTGGTGATCCACATAGCTAAATACTCTATAATAAGAGACAATATGTTGTTCTAAAAGTAATTCAGATTTTATACCTCTATCCATATTGCTCATCTGAGGTGAAAGCAGGTTTATTTTGTAAGAATTATCTCTGATTATGATCTTTAACAAATCCAATCCATGTTTATTGAACATTTCTGAAAGCTCAAAATATGAAGTGGAACCATGAAACATTCCATTTGGTAATTTCCACATCATAGTTCTAAATAAGAATTATCCACTTGTAACTTTTGGTATTCCAGTAGCAACTTCTGCATATTAAAAGTTTGTTGTGTTACAGTCAAGTCAGTATAAGTAGGATTTGTATTAGAAGAGATGACACTCTAAGGACAATCAACCAACCAGTCTTTTAAGATAATTGATGAACAACAGCTGTTTTCACCGTTAAGTAATATAGTCATTTATAGGACAATTACGGTTATTTCAGCAATAATTGGATGTAACTTCTGATAACTCATGTTTATAATCTCTTAAATTAGCACCAGCAATAAAACTAGGGGTGGTGCAATTAGCTGTTGGAGGCAAGTGCTCACCTGTGAACAATTTGCTGGTGATCTACCAATAGTAACGGATTTGTGTTAGTATTTGAAATTCCAAATAAGTCTCTCCATTGAATATTAGATTCAGATGAATGGGATGTGTTATCTGATCATTCATCAGTGTGCACATTATCCATTAATTGGGAAAGTAACTGTATCAGGGTCATAAGATCTCCTGCAGACTGGGAGAGCTGCTTAAGTTGTTTTGCTTGCGCTGTTACAGGAATTTCACCTGGATTGGTTGCTGCCGATCTACTCATCAACTACATTATTTGGACATTCACAATTCAGTACCAAAAATCAAAGAATCAATATAGCAAAAGTGATATCAACATCATTCAAGTGTAATAATTTTATTCTAACCATTAGTATGATATAAATGGTTATTGTATAACATGTTTTAGAGTTTTAGGATAACTGTGTCTAAGAAGTAATTGATTGCTTAAATTGGTACAATTTACTTATATAATTACATTGTTCTGAGTTGTTGAGATTTGATTCCGAAGAAGTCTACATAGTATCAATGAGTAGACAAAAATGCTTAAACTTATGGTATATTACCTAACAAATTGCTGATTTTATTCTTCTGAGTGGAGAATAAACTGTGGAATTTTATTTTGGAGTCTTTGGCATCATTATGCAGCCTCTTGGTCTATTAGTTCGCTTTTGCTGTATAGGTTCTTTGCATTTTATACAGCTCTAGAGCAGCTTGGACATGAGCGCACAACTTGTAACATGGCTGAAGAGATGCTTCTCCTATTCTCTGTCCAGGTCTGGGCCACTTTTCAAAAACCTGGGATTACTGAACTGTAGTTATTGCTGTACTACCTACAACTAAACCACTATTTAATTTATCCTGTTTGGTATCTCAGTTGTATCCTACATTAGCAAGCAAATGGCATAAATAAACTAGAAGACTGGTCCTTAACAGGATGCCAGTCCCTAGCAGGATACGTACAATGTGACAATTTTCACCTCTTTTTGTCAGCAAAATTAACATCCTTAATACTGAAGAAATAAATCTCAACAGTATATTCCTCGAGACAGAGTGAGCTGAATTCCTTTAAAACTGCTTCTAAAACTAAAAAGCATAAAAAACAAATTACTTTTATTTTTTAATTGCTGGACTTTTCTGAACCAATAGATTTACTCAGTGAGTAAAATATTTATATTGGACATTAAGATTCAAAAGATATGCAAGTATGTATTTATATTTTAAGCTAAAACATTTTCATGATTAAGAATATAAATGGTTAGTAATACTATTTTACTATATTTACAGTGGAAGATTTAATAAATTTCATTTTATTAATCTTATAAATGTATTTATAAATATTAAGCAAATACTTCCTGTAGGAGAATGTCATTACATTTTTAGCATCAGAGTTGGTAACTTTAAGACTATATAAGTTAATAATTTTATTTTTAGTATGTATATTGCCAAGTTAACTAAATGTCAGATCAGATAAAAGTAATATGCTCGTTAGAAGTGTTAAACTGCAGGCAATGTTGTTGTCTTTGTCCCTGTGTAACACATTCCTTTCCCAGGTCATTTATGAAGCAAGTAACATATAAAAGAGCTTAACAACAAAAGAATGTTCCAGTAGTGTCAGGATTCTGTATTCTTGTTTGCCTTGTTTCCTACCTTGAGATGTTTTGAAGAAAATCTAAATCAAAGTTCATCATTGATGTCTGTGATAGCAGAAGGGAGTTTTCTTTTTCTTTCTTTTTTTCAAGTATATATGTGAGAAATCTACTCATGATAACATCTTTTTTCATTTATTAGAAGAGAAGAATTAATAAAACAAAAGCTATAGTAATGAGCTGTTGCTGTCATAATTTGCTTATATTTTGCTGAATATTATTAGCTTATCCTGTAGTGTTAAGTCTAACTGTATATATTAATGGAAAGAAGTAAAGTTAGATGTTTGTTACTGTTTGGAACATATTAAGAGAATTAAGAAAATTAGAAACTTGCAGAGGAAATTAGCAGCTGCTGTGAGTTGCCATTTTTGCATGTAATCAAATTCTAATGTCAGGATGTGAAGCTTAGCTCAGAACAGCAGTTCACAATTGTTAAAAGCACACATTCAGATTAAACAAGCAGGAATTATTTTATATATAGTCATGATTGCTTATAATACTAGTATTAAAAATAGTAAACTATGAATAATATACATATACACAATAAATGAAATCTACTATGAAAATTAATAACAGCAGTATCAGCAAGTTAAGAAATATATTCACATACTGTAATCTCTAATAGATGGTTAAATAGCTCTTTTATGGGAGACTTTAGAAATGCAACATATATAGAATAAGGTAGAAAGTTGGCAAATAAAACAGAAAAATATAGTTAAATGCACATTACAAATATATATTGCATATACCCGTATATGGCAGAAATATGATTGTACAAGATCTTATATAATTTACATAGAAAATCATATAAACATTTTTGAAAATATCCCAAAAGTTGAAATTTGAAGCTTGATCATGTGAACTTTGAAGCTTTTGGATATTGTAAGTTTGTTAGATTGACTAATACTACCTGAAGTAACTAATTGCATAAATCAGAGCTGAAAATTGCATGTTGTTTTACTGAATCAGTACATCCATTTTAATAGAAAGTAGATTTTCAATGAGTTTGAACAAGGGAAAGACAAGTTCAGTTAAGCACACTAACATTTGAATACAATACAGATGGCATTTTTTGACTCCATAGCAATAGCAAGACATTCTGTTGGACCTCAGTAATGTACATATTTTTATGAATTAGTTTAATAAGCTAAAGTATTTTTAAATATGTTTTGTCATATTAACAGTGTTACACAATTTTGAGATATATACACGTGTACTTTTAAAATTAATTCAGAGATTTTGTTAAATCTCAAAAAATGTATACATCTTTTAGCATGATAAATATATACTTGCACTGATTTCCCTTTTGAATAATAGTTTAGTATGTTTGTCTGTCATCTGTAAGTTTACAGGTAACTTTGTGTTCAGGTCACATTTTGTTCTTATTTATTTAAATATGTTGAATGAATAATTTAGGAATATTAACAATTTATAGTACTAGTTCATAAATAGGTATATAGTACTCTATTTGTTGGATTATTGAATATATTTGATTAACAGAAGAGGATTATTAAACATTTATGTAGCAATGGAGCAGTCGTTTTAAATGGCAAAATATATAGCTAAATTAATCTCTTATTTTTAACTTGTATATAATATAAATTATTTGCAAGCTGTGGTAGCTTTTGGCTATTTTTTTGATAATCTTTAGGTATTGGTAGATAAGAAAGATGATACGGTATTTTGTCTATTCAATAGACAGACTAAGAACTTTGGTAACATTGGTAAGTTGTGTTGTATTAGTAATATATACAGTTGTAGACTTGTTTTTATTTACAAGCTTTAGTAGTATAGTTTGTAGAAAGGAAAAATTAAAAAAACACGGACTGTTAAGATAGTGATGGAAGAATGCATTAGTCTTGTATAGAATTAAATTAATATAGTGGATAAATGTGTCATTATCTTCTAAAATAAATATTTTAAATAGACAGTATGGATAGTCTTTATCTTTTAATGTAAATGGACTAAATAATGGCATCAAAAGGAACTCATGAGATATCAAAAGTTAAATAGCAAAGATATTGCAAGAGACTCACTTGATAAAGATATACAATACTTAAATATGAAATGTTATCATCTGCTTTTAACAAAAGAGGATGGGAATTGCTTTACTTTGGAGAAAAATCTGCTGTGATGCCTAAGGTCATTGATTCCATTAATGATCCTACTCAAGTCATTAAAAAAATGGCAAAATAAACTGCTTTAATGCATAAAGTGGGGCTAGCTTTAGAAAAAAAAAATTGCACAGTTATAGCACTTCAAAAAAATCTGCAAATATTAGCTAATAGCAGTAAACTCTTAAGCAAAAAGGCACAAATCAATAATCCAAATTCTCACACTATTATGCTCTCTTCAGACATAGAGGAAATGTTTATTTTTTTAAATTCCATGAGGAGCTTAATAAACATAAAAAAATATTCCTGATAATTACATAATTATATAATTACATAATTGACGAGTGTTTAAATACAAATGTTATAAACAAACTTTATGACCAGCAAATATCTGTTGATTAAACCTGTTATCTAAAAGAAGTTAAAGAAGCTTTAAAAAGGGAAAAATTATCAAGCTTCAGGGTCAGATGACTTAAGTATGGAATTATATAGTATGCTTCCTTGATGAAGCTTCAGGGTCAGATGACTTAAGTATGGAATTATATAGTATGCTTCCTTTAAATATTTTATAATTACTTAGTGATATTTTCAGGATAATTCAGAGTGACAAAATAATTTTTCCCCATCGAAATTTTCTGTAATCGCACCTATACTTAAACAAGGAAAAGATAATAAGTTAGTTTCTTTATATAGACCTATTTCATTATTAAATATAGACTATAAAATATTTACTTCCATCTTCACCGCAAAAGTAAGAGATATAGTAGATTAATAAAGATCAAACAGGATTTATAGTCAGTAGATTCATGTATGATATAAAAAGGCTAGTAACTATCTTAGATTTAGCAAAAGGAATGAACAGGAAGTTGGCCCTAATTAGCTTGGATATCAAGAACTTTTGATTCTATAGATTGTTTAAAATTTTAGAAGCATTTGCATTTCCAGAACAATTTATTGGAATATTAAAAAAAAAAAGTAGAGCTCACAAAGCATGTGTTAAAATTGGATCTTACATTTCTCAAGAATTTACTTTAAGCAGGGCAAAAGGCAAGAGTGTCCCTTGTTTCCTTTACCATTTGCATTAGTTATCAAACCCTTAGCTAATAGTATAAGAAGCAATGAAAAAATGGATTTTCAGTTAACAAGGATTGTCAATCTAAAATACAGCTTTTTGCAGATATATTTACTAACTATAGGAGATTTGAATTGTTCAATTGAAGAAATTGATGAGAAAGTTGAAAAGGTTCAGGAAGTATCCCTGCTGAAATTTAATAATAAAACTGAAACTTTAGTGTTAAATTAATTACTAGATAGTAAGTTTAAAGATAAATATAATTGAGAAGGAAAAAAATTAAAATATTTACAAATCTATCAAGATGTAAGCAAGATTATTAACTTTGAATAAAATTAAGTTTTACTTATTAAAAATAGAATTAATGCTTTTCTTTTTTTTTTTTTTTTTGTTTTCAGGGATAGGTTAGTACTTAGTAAATTGTGTTATTTCTCAAGATTGTATACATATTGCATGTAATAACTTTAAAACCTGACAAAACTTTCAAAGAAAATGGAAAAATGTTAACTTGTGTGTGTGGATACATGTGTGTGTGTGTGTGTGTGTGTGTGTGTGTGTGTGTGTGTGTATTTGTGTGTATGTGTGTGTGTGTGTGTGTGTGTGTGTGTGTGTGTGTGTGTGTGTATGTATGTGTGTGTATATATATATATATATATATATATAAAATGCAGTCAGTATAAAAAGTTTACACACCCCTGTTAAAATGCCAGGTTTCTGTGATATAAAAAAAATAAGTACTGTTTTCCATTAAGGCTTGGGCCTCTCTGTTGCGTGTCTAAGACTTGGCATTTGATAAAAGTTCATTTATGCAAACGGGTTTGATGGTGTTTATCTTGTGGCAAACTAGTCCTGCAAACACAATTTTCCAGTGTTTTACAACAGTGTTAACATTTGGGACTGTCTAATATGAACACACGGATGGGAAGATCTTGCTACTGAAAGCGGATGTTTTTCTTTGACTATATATGCCCGCTTTATTTTTGCTGGAACAATTGTATACTTTCATGGCCATATAAGCCTCATAAATAATTTTTCAATACTAGTTCAGCATTTGATGGAAACTATTGGAACTTTTTCAACATAGGGACATAAATGGAATGTCGGGCTAACAAAACTGATGCTTTTTTATAAAATTCACTTGGTCAGATGAAGAATCTTGGACTATTAAGGTTAAACAAATGTAAAAATGTTTTCATCAGTGTTCTATGTGAATTATAGGGTTTATTAATGCTGGCATACAAAAGGAAGGTTTTGATATTGTAAGCGGATGACACCCACTTTGTTTACTGAAATAATTTTGGACCTTCAGATTTATATGGTTTTGGGTAAAAATATTACATATATATGTGAGAATGATGTTTTTTCACTTATTCTTCAGCTTTTTCTGAAGGTTTTATGTAACATCAGAGTTTGATGGTTTGAATGTTTGATATTTCAGGTATGGTAATTGTTCCAAACTGTTTGAACGTGGGCACCTAAACGATAGATACTGGTGGGGATGTTTCTTGGTTTTATGACACCCACTCAGTCTTAATGTGATAGCTTTTAGCCTTGGGACACTTCCATTATACAGGCAACTTCTAAGGGCTCTATATTAATTTTGTTTTTCTTGCAAGTTTTATGCCACATCAGAATTGTTATATTTGACTTACGGTGGTTATATTATAGTTGTACACCAGATATGATATATCATGGTTGAATGAGATTGAAGGATTCAATGCAGATTAACAGATAATGCAACCTTAATATTCAACATACTTTTTGGTCCACAACAATTTTTGTAAAAATATATAGCCTTATTTTTCAGTTATTGGACCAGATATTATAAGGAAGACAATCATCTCATACATTAAAAACTTCAGTCTGTTTGTTTTATCAGGTACCCCCTCTATATGAGTCCTGGGTACAAACATATTAGGTTTCAACATTAATATATACAGGCATCTTAATACAGTACTGTATTATTAATAATTTAATTTATGATGTACTAATGAAATGGGAACTGGCTGGTAGTGATATCTAAAAAATTTCTTCAGGTTTACCCATATAATAGATGCAGTTTACAAAGGATATAAGAAATCTCACTGCTAGCCTGAGGGCCCTAAATTCCTAGAAATATTTAGTATCTTAACCTACTTTGAAAGTGAAGGTCCTGTCCTGGTCATTGTAGGTTTTATAATTGTAACCCTGTTATAACAGTGGCACAATAAATTGTTTTCCCCTTTTTTTCTCCCCTTTTTTTAATATTTCCAAATTCATCCAAACTTTACCTTCAGGTGAGGTCCCCTCAGCTTTTTGGTACAATTTATTAAACGACATTGAATGGTCACATATATATGTTTATTTTTATTGGAACTCAATACTGTATATTTGTACAGGGACTGTTATTGTTCCTTGAGTCATAGTTGATATATATGACCAGGGTATAAACATAGCACTTGGAATAGGGGTCGATCCTGACTCATTTAATATAGTAGCGATCATTGTTTACATCCAGTTGGTCTATACTTCAAACTTTTTATGTGTCAAGTTTCATATATATATATATATATATATATATATATATATATATATATATATATATATATATATATATATATACCAGGCTAACAGGGGCCTGTGTAGTCCTCACACTTAAAGATACTTTTTTCTCAGATTATTGGTGGGGACCTGGCACTGTTTAGACAATCCAAATTCTATAATTTATTTGTGACCTATTGTATGTTGTAACAGGATTGATAATTTTATTATGGATCTTACAGAATTACTGAGGGGCCTCTCAGCTGATAGGAATGATCTGGCAGCATTTGGACTTACTAATTTGGGGCAAGATATTAATAAGGAAGCCTTTGCAACAATTAACAATTGTGAAACTTCCTTCCATAAACTGAATAAAAGTATGAGGGCATTAAGGGCAAACGTGTGGCATGCTAAACTTTTCAAAGCCTACTTGGCCAAAGATATATCACCTAGGGGACTAAGGGTAAAGATACAACTGCTGGTCTCCGAAGCAGATTCCATTCTATTAGAACAATGGGCAGAAGCTCAACATAAATCAGCAATGGAATTTGTTAATATTTTGGCGGCATATCATGAGAGGACCATAGACAAACAAATATTAGAAATTACTGATGTGTCATGATATCAGTAAATTTGAAGGTCAGGAGGGCTATTCTAATAACCTTCAGAAATTGGGACATGACCTTCTCAGCTGTGAACAGACACTTAAAGATAAAAAAATGGGTAAATTTCAGCGTGACTTAAGTGATTATGAAGGGGGGCATCCCTTTTCAAGTAACAAACATGTTAGGTTTGAGCCTTCACACAGGAAGGTCAATAAAAAGAAGAGACCAAGATCTATCTTGAAAAACTAGAACAATTCAAGTTGTGATGAATCAGGGGAGTATTCCTCCACCACTTTAGAATCTGGTTTACAACATTCTGCCGACTCGCCAGCCTCTAAAAGAAGAAACTCTTTGGGCCCTTTAGCCAAAGGTACAAACGGGGTGGGAGGAAACACAGGGGGTGGAAAGCATGGTAGACCTATTGAAACTAATTATTCAGAAATAAATAATGTGTTAAACATTTCATCTACAACACTGTCCACAACACAAATTCAAATTCTTAATAAAGGACTTAATTTTATTCCTGGTTTCTTTATTTCTGAAGATTCATTTGCTAATGATATATTTGAATTTTGCAGATTACTTAACCTGAAACTGTTTTTTCAGACAGAAGGCAATATAGATAATGATGCTAGATTCAGATATCATAAATCAACATTTATGCCACCCATGCATCCGACTGTATCCATGTTCTATAATTCCACCCTCAAAGATTTACATTTTAATTTCAAGGATTCGCACGTCAAACAGAATAATGTATCCAGGAAGGAGATGGACACTATTGTGGAAATGGCTAACAACAAGAAACTAGTAATATTAGCAGCAGCCAAGGGGGGGGGGGGGTGCCATTGTAGTACAGGATTGGTCAGCATATAATTTTGAAGCAATGCGACAACTATCAACAGTAGATACTATACACATATGGTGACTGATCCTACACTAGGATTCAAAAATAAAATAGATGAATTCTTACAACTAGCTAGGGAGGAAGGCATTATAACACAAGATATTCAACATCATCTTACAGTTACAGATCCCTGTAACCAATACATCTACTTCGTCCCTAAGATTCACAAGGACCGAAACCATCCACCTGGTCGACCGATAGTCTCGGGCAGAGGTTCTACTACAGAACCATTATCTCAATTTCTCACATTACATCTGAAGCCCCTGCTCCAATGTGTTAGAGCAAGAATACAAGACACAACTGAATTCCTCTGGATAATAACAGATATGCAGCTTGAGAAAGGGTGGTATTTGTGCACTTTGGATGTTTTTGCATTATATACCAACATCCCCCATTGGGCTGGCCTAGATGCTTTGAAATATTGGTTAACAAAGTCAGAACTATACGCCCCAGGTTTCAATATGCTGTTACTATGCATGGCGGAACATGTGTTAACCAAAAATGTGATATTCTATGGCAACGAATGTTATTTACAGACCAAAGGCACGGCCATGGGGGCCTCATTTGCTTCTATATATGCAGACCTTTTTATGGCCTACATTGAAGACCAAATCATTTACGACAAAGCTCAAAACATCTACATTGATGAAATTGATATATGGAGGAGATATTTGGATGATTGCTGGATGGTATGGAGATCTGACATCGTATATCTTAAGGAGTTTGTGACTTATTTGAATGAAAATAAATGGGGTATTGAATCCATGATAACTTATGACACTAATCAGATTACCTTTCTAGATGTCTTAATAACAAGAAATGTAGATCATACATTAACAACAGAAATCTATTGTAAATATCACCAATACAACTCCCTACTCCATGCCTCCAGCTTTCATCCCGCCCATATTTGCAGAAACATTCCAAAATTACAATTTCTTCTCCTGAGGAGGATTTGTTCAGAGGAAAGCACATTTACCACCTATGAGTCAGATTTATCCACAAGGTTCCTTAACCGGGGATATAAAAAAGGTGATATCGTTCAAGGCAGACGGTATGCTACTAACACAAACCGGGAGAATCTACTACAATACAAGGAGCATAATCAGAAATCTATCTCACAAATTAGATTGGTTACTACATATGGGAGAAATACAGACACTCTTATCAATTGTGTGTGGCGACATTGGAATATATTGCTAGCAGATAAACTTAGGGCAATATTGGATGACAGATGTCACTTTTCATATAGACGGGGTCGGAACATGGGTTCCTTTTTCAACCACTATAAACATATCAACAAGAATGTGAATTCATCTAAACAAATAACCTTACAAGGGGGCCCTCTAGTGGTCTGTTTCCCATGTGGCCACTGTGCACATTGCAATAATATGAGTAAAACAAAGGAATTTACTAGTAGGAACACTGGTGAAGTTTTTTCTATTAGATTCTTTGCAAATTGTCAATCAGACTGGGTGATTTATTTGGCATCATGCAATTGTTCAGCATTTTATGTAGGGCAAACTTCATGCTGTGTCAAATTTAGGATCTCGGAACATCTTAGTGATATTAAGACTTGTAAACCTACGAATGCACTGTGCAAACATACAATTAAACACCCAAATGCCAAGTTCAGATTTACTGTGATTGATATTATACAACGGAATACAGTTAATAAATCTGGTTGTCATGCAATATTAAACAAAATGGAAAAGAAATGGATTATTAAATTAGGTGCACTTTTTTCCCCTGGGTTGAATGAATACATATAAAAATAAAAATGAATGTTTAAATGTATGCAATTCTACTTTTGGACTGCAGGTGGCACTGGACCACTCTATATATCTATATATGTTGTGAAATTTGTAACAGTTACAAACACTAAGGAAGGCCTAAGGGCCGAAACCGGTATGTTTTTTTCCTCCTTCCTTTAATAAACTGATTTTGGTCCACTGTTTGCTGGCTCTACCATGTTTTTGTAATTCCTTGATGCCTTTGAGCCCTGCAGTAGCCGTACGTGCAGAGGTCTGATTGCACTTATAAAAAAAATGAGAATACAATAAATCATTTCAAAACTTTTCCCTATGTAATCTATAACCTGTGCAATTAAATTGAAAAACAAATCTGTTAGGGGGTAAAATATACAAAAAAGTACAATATGCTGATTGCATAAGTTTGCAGACCCTTAAATTAATATTTTGCTGTGTGGTCACACCCTTAAACTAATAAATTGTTGAAGTACCTTTTCATGTAATTATAGCATTCAATCTTCTTGGGTAGGAGTCTTATCAGCATGGCACATCTTGACTTGACAATATTTTCCCACTCTTCCTTGCAAAAGTGCTCCAAATCTGTCAGATTACGAGGACATTTCTTGTGCACAGCCCTCTTCAGGTCACCTCACAGATTTTCTATTGAATTTAGTTCTGAACTATGGCTGGGCCATTCCAAAACTTTAATTTTCTTCTGGTGAAGCCATTCTATTGTTGATTTGGATGTATGCTTGGGGTCATGTCGTGTTGAAAGGTGAAATTCCTCTTCATCTTTTGGGCCAAAAGTGACTGTTATTTCGATGCATTCATAATTCCATCCACCTTGACTAAAGCCCCAGTTCCAGCTGAAGAAAAGCAACCCTAAAGAATGATACTCCAACATGCTTTACCATGGGGGTGGTGTTCTTTTGGTGATGCAAAGTGTTGTTTTTGCACCAAACATACATTTTGGAATTGTGGCCAAAAAGTTCAACCTTGGTCTCATCAGACCATAACACATCTTTCCACATGCTTTTGGGAGACTTGATGCATTGTTTTGCAAATTTTAGCTGGGCCTGGATTTTTTTTATGTAAGAAAAGGCTTCCATGTTGCAACTCTACCCCATAGTCCAGACATATGGAGAATACGGGAGATTGTTGTTACATGTACTTCACAACCAGTACTTGCCAGAAATTCCTGCAGCTCCTTCAGTGTGGCTGTAGGTCTCTTGGCAGCCGCCCTGACCAGTTTTCATCTTGTCTTTTCATCAATTTTGGAGCAATGTCCAGTTCTTTGCAACGTCACTGTTGTCCCATATTTTCTCCACTTTTTGATTGCCTTCACTGTGTTCCATGGTATATCCAGTGCTGTGGAAAAAATGTTTATACCCTTCTGACTGATGCCTTTCAACAATGAGATCCTCTGATGCTTTGTAAGCTCTCTATAAACCATGGCTTTTGTTGTAGTAGACAACTGAGTAAATGTTAGGAAAATCCTACTAGGACAGCTGAACTTTATTTGGGGTTAATCAGAGTCTCTTTAATTGATAGGTGTGTATACCAGAAGACTGAATGTTGCAATTAAATCAAAAGATGCTTCAATAAAGTATTAGTTTAAGGGTGTGCACACACAAAGTATTAGTGTAAGGGTGTGCACACTTATACAACCAGCATATTGTATGTTTTTTGTTTTTTATATTTTTCCCCTAACAGATTTGTTTTTCAATTGAATTGTACAGGTTATAGGTCACATTAAAGGAGGGAAAAGTTTTGAAATGATTTATTGTGGTCTCATTTTTTATATCACAAAAACATGGCATTTTAACAGGGGTGTGTAAATGTTTTATATCCATTGTATGTATATATCTATCTATATATATTTACACACACGCACGCATATATAAAACGAATGTCCAAATGTTGATATAAATAACATCAGCAAAAAAAAAAAAAACTGCAATGCACATGCTCCAAGACAGCCTTGGAACATTATTAGAGTTAGATATTCATCTGAGGTATGCAGAGTTTTATAGGTCATCTGTTTAAATGTTACTACTGCAACATTCATACTAAGAACTATAGCATATAAATACTCTTTGACTGCTGTAGGTCTGCTAGTCTTCATAGGTATGTTTACCTGTCTCTTGAGTAGCATGCAGTAATGGGCAGGAGTTACATATATGCAGAGGTATCAGTGGAGTAAGCCACAAAATGGTGCCATATGGAGATCCTTCAGCACATAAAATTTGGTAAGGATTATAGAGCATAGCTATTACTTTAATATGTGATTGCATTATAATCATGAAATACTGTGCCACAATCTTACCACAGGGGTTGTCAGAGCTTTCTTTGATTGAAATATTTCATTACATTTTTTAATCTGTTTTTAATTTTGGCCAGTAGAAAATGACATTACAAGGATACAGTGCTATCAAACTTATAGTTGTGGCTCCTTTTATGAATCTGAGTAGATCAAGTACTAATAATTTTTCCAAAATATTAGTCATTGCAAGAGTGTGAATGAAACTCTAGAAGAATTCAGGCAGTGAAACCAAAGAACACAGATTGTACTTCTCTGGGTGATAACTATTTAGCCCCTTGCTATGAAACAGAGTTAGAAAATAATGTGACTAGATATGTATTTAAATCAAATAACGTATGCATTTAAGTGCAAAAATATTTATTTTAGATGCATATCTAACCACATTTCATGAAGTTCAGAAAATGAAAAAAATGCACCTGGTTGCTTAAGTACTGCTTTTCACAGAGTTACTCATATCTGAGTATCCACATTTCTCCACCCCAGAAGGGCTATAGGGTTTGAGTCAATATGGCAGCTACATGCATTCAGGTTCTGTGAAGCAAATCTTATAATACATAATTTATTTATTTTATTGCTTTTGTTTACTATAGTAGTCTGAATGGACATGAAGATACCCCCCCTTTCAGTGCTGATCAGGGAGAAAAGCTCCAAAGTCATAACAATCTAGACATTTAAGAAAAATAATGTAAAACATATACTGCGGTGGTGGTTCTGCAATAGCGTTGTCACCTCACAGTAAGACGTTGTCCTGTTCGATTGTCAGCTAAAGCGTCTTCTGTGTGGAGACATGTGTGAATGGGCGTACCTTCGTTGAAGGTTGTGCGTCAGGGCTGGCAACTTGGTACATAAAAATCTACTGCCAATCATTAGTGGACCGGAGTTCCACTGTGGCGACCCCTAACCAGGAACAGTTGAAAGATACGACAATGTAAAACATAATACATAGTCAGTAATTCAGGTTTTATATATATAGTGAACAAAAACAGTTGAATGTAAATATTGATACAAAATAATCAGACTGAATAGAGTAGAGGAAGGAAAGTAAATAAGAGAAATACATTAGAAGAAGTAATGGAGAAAAGAAAAAAGTACTACCAAGGGAGAGATGTGAGGACAGAAGATGAGTTTGAGGATATATTATATGTTGGTGAGTGGTAAATTTAGACTGGAAAAAATAGAAATAGAAAAAAGTGAATAAGTAGTTGTGGAAAGGTGAGGCTAAAGATAAACACTAGTACTGGAGGAGTAAATATGGACTGGATTTGAGATGGTAGATAGAATTAGGGTAGCATAGAGACTGACTGGTAGTGAGACATAATACTGGAGCTAAATTTGTCAGTCAGCAGATTTGCGATAGCATCTGGCTCTATTTATGTGGCTCCATTTACAATCAGTTCTGTACACTGCTGTGTGCTGCCTTTGAGGTTTCAGATATAGCTAAAGAAAGCCTTGTGGTTGTTCTTTGCCTGGAAAGGTTATCTTTATCACAAATTTGGCTTTTGTGGGCTTAATTGCCCTCAGTGTGTTTGTTTAGCTCGATGAAGGTGTTTTTATCTAATTTCTCTAGCAAATATTTATAACTATGATCACAAAACGTTTTCAAAAACTGGACATTTCTTTACTAAAAGGATTATCTATAGGAATCACACAGGTCAGCCTCACCTACCAACTCTAAACAATATTACCTTTCAGCCATAAAGGATTACAACTATTAAAATGTAAATACATAGTGTTAAAAGTGTCCTTCCTAAGCTCTGTAGTCTCAACAGGCTTCCATGTTGTATACTTAAAGAAACATTTGAAAAAAAATGATCCTAAGATCAGACTGCACAATAAAAAAATCCAAAAATATCACCTAACATTTTATGTGAGGTTGAAATACATGTTATCTCCCTCCAAAATAAAATAAAATTGCAGAAATTGGCTCTGCTGATGTACATGTAGCAACCCCATTTATATGATGGCAAGATTCCCCTTCAAGGGTAAAACAAATTCTAAAACTAGTTCCATGGAATAAATTTACCATAGCAGTCTTTCTTCCTATAAGAAACTAACTTACCAATAAAATCTTTTTAAACCTTTCTAGCCCTAGCCTGAGGAATTACTGTAAAAAGATCCTTAATATGTGCTGTTACAAAATATACAACCATGGTAATACACATTATAAATAATAGATATATAATCGGTAGTGTTCATTACAGCTGTGTCTCTCCTCTTATCAGATTTCATCACCTTCAGAGTTCTGTCATTACTTAATTGTGTTAAAATATGGTCTTCATAACACAAATTTTGGTAAGGATACACACATTTTGAAAATGCTTGCTTTTACAGTTTCAATGAATATCATGCCCAGTCTTTCAAAAGTTTGCAAAAAGACTAATTGAGGACTTAACAGATTTATTCTGCATCTCAAACCATCATTTACTCTATTATCTGAAGCAAAATGCATAGTAAAATTAAGTTTTCTGACATATAACTTAAGTTCACCAAGTCCATCTGGTAAATAAACCCTTCCTATGGAAATGAACAAAAACATTTATTCAAATGTCCACTGTGTCCTGTCATTCATTTTGTCACTATAATTGAAAACCTTTAAATTCTTATCCAAAAAAAAAATCAGTACTTGAGAATGCATCACTATTTAATGACTCTGGCATGATCTCCAAGTTTTCCACTAATAATGTAATCTCCATGATCTAGAATGCTTCAGCACTTAGGACTTCTCCGTTGTTTGCTGTTGTTTGCTTTATCCCTCTTTCTCTGATTTGCAATTCTCTCCTAGCATCTCAGGTGGAACTACATATGTAAAAAAAGGAGTAAAAATTGAAACATGGTCATCATTCTTCTAAGTACTAGTGCCTGGATTATAACCGATTCTATGGTCTGATTGCCATTCCTTTATCTCAGTTATAGGATAAACTTTGTTGTTTTTTTCTATAACCATTCTTTTTTCTGAGTTCCTTCTTGTTCTGATATCACAAACAATTCTTTCCATTTTAGAAACAAAAAGGAAGACAGTCCATGTAATATGAATCAAATAAAAAGTAAATTATTACAGCCTGGAGTAAATATTGTTTTAATTATTCAAATTTGAATTTGCGTTCCATTGCACTGAATAACAATATTTAATATCTCAGGAAGTATAGCCACCTGCCATATGTTCCTGGGTTCTATTTGTGGATCATTTTGCTATCCAATAAGTTGTGTAGGGATTGTCATTTGACTGGGAGAGTTTAGCTATGATGCCTGATTTTAGGATGGTGTTGAGTACCTTTGTGAGGTCTAGGTATGTGGTGTGCACTGTTCCGCCTTCAACCATTTCTTCAGTAACTTTTTTAAAGAATTCAACCAGATTAAGTAGACAAGACCTGCCCTTGATCCATCCAAACTAGGTTGGGTCAAGAATCTGTAGGTTACCTATATCTGTATATTTGTTCCATAACGATCCTTTCCATATCCTTATAGATGAGAGGCTTTAGTGACCTTTCATTTTATTTTGGTCCTGTGCTATGGTTAAGGGTGATGCATTTCTGTAGAGCTACACAATACACACTTGCCTATGTTTCTATTTCATTTCAGAAAGGTTCTGTGCATCAGGGAAAATGTAATTCCCACTGATCTTCCATGCTTACAGATTTAGCAGGAAGTTTGCTTGCATGTATGCTAAAAAGCATTCTCAATTTCTTGCATGTATAGATTATTCAGTCAAATTGTTTATTTTTTACCATTACAATTTTGGATGAAACCTATATTACTGATAGGAGATAAATGGACTACTGACTTTATTTTCTTGAAAATTATTGCTTGGCATTTTTAGCACCTGATAAAATAAATAAGCTGTATCTAATATTCCAGCTAACTACTGGAGATATAGTTAGAATACTAAAGAAAATTGGTTTCATACTATTACTATATGCATTTTCTTTATATATATATATATATATATATATATATATATATAAGGGCGCCTGCAGGCAGGTGCAAGGAGGTGCACTTGCACCCCCCTGGAATCAGCTGACTAGTAGATCATTTCAAACAAAGTTTTTTTTTTTGTGCGTTCTTACGTTCTTCTTTAAGAAGATAGTGCATTCTTCTTTAAGAAGTTTCTGCTAACAGTCCAGTCGCTGTTTGAGAGCGGGAACGGAAGATAGGACACCTTCAGGTAGAGGAGTTTGAGAGCAGGGATGCAGACGGATTATTCGGGAACGGAAGATGGGACCCGTTCATGTGTGTGTGTGTGTGTGTGTAAAATACCCCAGGTGTACATGGTGGTGGGTAGAGAATAAGGCTTGAACCCTGTACCTTGGGTCCAAGTGGCAAGAGCCTGAATTCCCTACCCACCACCATTTGTAAAAATATTGCAGGATTTTCCCTCATACCTTTTCTGTTCCTCGTAAAATCTGTGGTTTCTGCATTTGTGTCCTTGTTACCTGACAGCTAAATGTTATTATCTGGTTTTATTCTTGGCTGTCTGGAGTGTTTCTCCCTGGGCCTCTGCTAAAAAAATTAGCTTTTTTTTTTTTTCAAAGTCAGACTTTCCTGGTTAATGAATGTAAATGGACACATTTCAATATCGGACTTCATATTCTTCAGAAAGTGTATGGTAACAAAAGCAAGCTTTTATTCTAGCAATTTTCTAAGTGTACAAGATGGATATTTGAAATGTATCCCTGTGTTTGGGACTGTATTCCCCCCATTATTGGCTTCATCCAGGCTTTGTGCTAGGGTTGAGAGTTATGGTAAGAATTGAATTCACTGAATATGTTTGGGGGCTGTATTCACCCAGTATTGGCTTTGTTCAGGTATTTATTGGCTTCATCCAGGTATTTATTGGCTTCATCCAGGTTTTTTGCTAATGTTGAGAGCTATGGTAAGAACTGATTTCACTGAAAATGTTTGGGGACTATATTCTCTCATTACTGGCTTTGTCCGGGTGTTATTTGCTAAGAGGTTGAGAGGTATGGTAAGAACTGAATTCACTGAATGTTTGGTGGTTGTAGTCACCCATTATTGGCTTTGTTCAGGTCTTTTGTGCTAAGAGGTTGACAGCTGTGCTATGGTGAGAACTGAATTCACTAAATGGTAAAGTTTCAGTCTTCCTCTTTCACAAAACAGCTGATTTGGCATAGTGGTATGTTGCTTTGACTGTTTTGCACGGGGTCCCCTGGGTTCAAGACGTGGCAGTGAAATGTATGGTGGTAACGCAGCATTTTATTCTTCTAGCAACTTTCAAACATTATACAAGCAATGTTTAAAATGTGTCCCTGTTGTTTGGCCTTTTGTCCCCCCCCCCAATAAATTTCGGCTTTTTCCAGATTTCTTGTGCTGCAAAGTTCAGAGATGCAGCTGAGTGTAGCGTAGATTTTACAGGGAGCTGAGAGCTGCAGGGGAGCAAAAGTTTAGTGCTGATTATGTTTAGTCTGCTTGCATTAATAGCACAACAGATAGTGTACTTGCTTTAGATGCTGAAGGCTGTGGGTTCTACTCCCACAGTAGGTAAATGCATTGCTGATGCTGTATTGTGTTGTAAAGGGGGTGGATGCTGCAGTCCTTTTGGCAAAGATACCTAGTAACTATGAACCTGTTAACAGTTTGCTATCCATTCTCTATTGCGGTATTACTAGCTTTTCATTTTTTTACTGCATGCAACAAAGGCAATTTATTCTTCAAGGGTAACAGGCACTTTATTTGTAGATTAAACGATGACATATAAAGTGTTTGCTAGCAACAAAGGCAATTTATTCTTCAAGGGTAACAGGCACTTTATTTGTAGATTAAACAATGACATATAAAGTGTTTGCTAGCAGCAACCTCTATTAGTTACAAATTTCTTCAATGTGGATTTTACTACAGAGATTGTGTATATTTTTTACTGATACTGGTGGACTTGAGTAGACTTTTTATGATGGAAATGTTCTGAATTGGGCAATGTTGTCATTGGTGGATGCTTTTTGTTTCTTTGTTTACTGGAAAAATTTTCAAAACAATAAATTTAAAATGCCCTTTAACAACTGTACTGTATTGTACAAGGAATATAATGTAATACAGTCAGGAAGGTGTATCAAAGAGCATGTGTATGTTACGTTCGAGGGGCCTATGATTTTGAAGACAGCCCAGAGTTAATATTTGCAATTGGCAAAATGTATTTTCTCTGAAAGTGGGTTTCAGTGCTGTTTCAATGCATGTGAGTTTCAAGGGCAGAGAAGTATTAATGTTAGTCTATTTTCATTGAGACTGCATTGCTTTAGCAGATATGTATTGGGGTTTGTGCTGTAAAATGCAAAATAAAACCTTCAAATGAAATCCTAAATCATCGCAGAAGTAAAGCAGTATGCACATTAGTGTTTATGGTAAATGGGGCAAAATAACCAAGGAATGGGACATTGGAATGGCTGCAGGGGGGGGAGGCTCCATTTGACCATGATTTTGTGAGGGGGGGTAGCAAACTCAGACAGCCCCGGTTGAACTATACCTCTCAGATGTCCATTTCTTTGCAGAATTAATAGATATTTGCTGCTTATTTTTGGTTTGTTTCTCATAAAATTTGTGGTTTTCTAGCAAATCATTTAGGAATGAAGCCATTAAATGACAGACATTGAGTTTCAGATGTCATAACCTTCAGAAAAATGCATGCTAATGCAAGACTGTCTAAGTTTATACAAGAGCAATTTTTAGTAGTGTTTGTATGTTCCCCAATATATTTGGCCTTGTTCAGATTTCCTGCATTAAGAGGTTGAGAGGTACGTGCAAATCACTTTGTAGATTAGGAATATCCAAACATCTCAATTGTCCCCACTTCTGGCTCAAAATGTTGCTCTCCCCTAATAATCCCTCCTCCAAAATGGCAATTTTGGAAGAAAATGTGGAGGGTTTACAATTATAACTGTAATGATCAGTTATAGATTACCTTTATTTCAGAAATGCATCTGGATGCTCTTATTTTGTTAGCTGCTTCAAGTTAACTGTTAATATTAAAAAGGTGTCCCTTTTTGACAGGTATTTTGCATCACATTTTGGTCTGTTTTTCATAAAATTGTGGTTTCTGGCAAATTAGTGGCAAGTCATTAAAGATTGAAGTTAGAAAATAATGGCAGACATTTGAGTTTCAGATTTTATACCCTTCAGAAAATTTGTACTAATGCAAGATCTACCTGTTCTATTAAGTTAATAAGAGCAATATTTAAAAATTGGCCTTATTTTTGGGCCTGTGTCCCACTTCTAGTTCTATGTATGGCTTTGTCCAGATTGCTTGCTCTGAAGTTGAGAGGTAGGAGTGTCAGAGCCATCACTGTCAGCCAGAGACATTTCAAATTATGACATACTTATTGCACCCCAGCCCCCATTGTAGTGGCTCGGGATGTGTCCAAGGAAGGCAAGAAGCAGTTATGCAGTAAGTGTGCAGAGTATTCCCCCATCCAAGGTAGATCACAAATATGACCGTGGCTTTTCATCTGTCCTTGATTTTGCTAAATGTTCTGTTTTTCTATCATATTTTTATACTGTTGATTTATGCTTCTTTTTATTCAGGAACTGCATGCTATCACAGTGTCCTGTTGCTCTGTTTAAGTAGCCATGATTTATAGCATTGCCACCCCTCCGTTTTTTTTCCGGAGTGCCCGGAAATCAGTAGGGCACTCCGGTTCTCCGGTTCTTGTAATCGGAGTCCGGAAATAGCGTCAGGCTCGTCAGCGCGTATTAAAAAAAAAAAAAAAAAAAAAAAAACATTCCCGTGACCCGTCTTGGACTCTCCTTGATTGGCTGCTTGCTGCAGACGAGGCTCGTGCAGCAAGCAGCCAATCAACACGTAGAGTTAGTAGTAAAAGCCCTGCAAAGCCTGCGAAAATTTAAGAATATAAAGCGGTGCTTCAGCATAAGTTTACCTTTTACTTTTGTAGTACAAAGGGTGCTGCTTAAGATCTGAAATTCTTGCTTGGAGCCTTGGACATCGTCTTCAGTGGATTGCCTGCTGCCTGGAAGCTCTGCCTGCCTGGAAGCCCTGCCTGCTTGGAAGCCCTGCCTGGAAGCCCTGCCTGCTTGGAAGCCCTGCCTGCCTGGAAGCCCTGCCTGCCTGGAAGCCCTGCCTGCTTGGAAGCCCTGCCTGGAAGCCCTGCCTGCCTGGAAGCCCTGCCTGCTGCCTGGAAGCCCTGCCTGGAAGCCCTGCTGCCTGGAAGGATTGCCTTAGCCCTGCTGCTTGCCTTGCTTGCTGGAGGAGAAGTGCTGTGGACTGGGTGGTGGTGTGTTCCCCTGCTTGCTGGCCTTTTAGCTGCCTGTTCTGTTCTGCTGCTGAGAGCTTGTTTTAGTAGCCCTGCTGCAGATTTTTCTGAAGGTAAGTGGATTTTTTTTTAATGGATTCTTTGGAATTAAGGTAGATTTTCAAAGATTAGTGTGACAAGGGGAATGAAATATTGCCAGCACAGCTACTAGTGAATTTTTTAAATATTAAATTTATATTAATTCACTAGCTGTGCTGGCACTATCTCATTCATTGATGGTGACAAGATGTGTGTAACTATCTAGATGTTCAACATGTGGTGATTAACTAGAACAGTTTCTAATCTGGTTTTGGACTTGGTTGCAGTGAATGTATAATGACTTCATGATTTGTATAAGATGCTTGGACTGTAGATCTGTCTTTCTAGTCTGTCATCACCGTGATGTTTACCTTGACCTGTGTTTCTTCCTAGGGTGTCTTTCTAGGGTGTACAGTCTTCGTAGTATAGTGAGGCTTAAATGTAGCTTTTTTGTCTAGTTTGTCATCACAACTGTTTACCTTTTATCTGTGTTTTCTAGGGTATACCGTCTATACCAAAGCTTAGCTCATTTGATGTTACAGTGAATATATGATTACATGATTTGTATAAGATGCTTGGACTGTAGATCTGTCTTTCTAGTCTGTCATCACCGTGATTATGCTGAAGGGTGGAGTAAAGGGGTGTGGCTATTAAAAGGAATGGGTGTGGCTTGATTGTGCATGGGGCGGGGCTTGTTTGTCAGGAAATGGCACAGTAGAAAGGTGGCAACCCTAGCGTTGCCACCCCTCCGTTTTTTTTCCGGAGTGCCCGGAAATCAATAGGGCACTCCGGTTCTCCGGTTCTTGCTCTGGGAGTCCGGAAATAGTAAGTAGTTTGCGACGTCAGCGCGTTTGACAAAAAAAAAAAATGACATTGCCATCTTGGACTCTCGGTTGATTGGCTGCTTGCTGCAGAAGAAGCTCATGCAGCAAGCAGCCAATCAACACTTACATTTGCAAGTCAAATCCCCGCAAAGCCCGCGAAAATTACGGGATAAAAAGCGGTGCTCCAGCTAGCTACTCTTTTACCTTTTACTCTCTGCTCTAAAAGGTCGGTACGGTACTTACTACTTAAGGTCTGAAATTTCTTCTTGCTGGTTCGTTCGGGACGTCTTCGGTGGATTGCCTGGTGTGCTGGTTTCATTTGCTGCTGCTGCTGCCTGGAAGGATTGCCCTAGCCCTGCTGCTTGCCTTGCTTGCTGGAGTCTTGCCCTGGAGAAGTGCTGTGGACTGGCCGACTTGGTGGTGTTGTGTTCCCCTGCCTGCCTGCTGCTTGCTGGCCCTTTGTTAGCTGCCTGTTCTCTTCTGGCTGAGAGCTTGTTTAAGGAGCCCTGCTGCTGCTTTTTCTGGAGGTAAGTAGAATTTTTTTTAATGGATGAATACTGGAATTAAGGTAGATTTTCAAAGATTAGTGTGACAAGGGGAATGAAATATTGCCAGCACAGCTACTAGTGAATTTTTTAAATATTAAATTTATGTTAATTCACTAGCTGTGCTGGCACTATCTCATTCATTGATGGTGAGAAGATGTGTGTAACTGTATCTAGATGTTCAACATGTGGTGATTATTAACTAGAACAATTTCTAGTTTGTAATCACCACATCTACTATTCTTTATCTGTAGTTTCTAGTATACTGTCTGCATATATATATATATATATATATATATATATATATATATATATATAGGAAGGGTTTGTTTGGCTGTTTTTAACTGCAGTTAGTGTAACTATTTTTCATGTGGGTACACTTTATTATTTTTCATGGTGCACTTTGATAGTGAATGTATACTGACGGAGTTATATAGGGTACTTGCTATGATTGCAGAACTAACATTTCTCTAGTCATCACTGCTATGTTTACCTTGATCTGCATTTTCTAGGATATACCAAGGCTGTTTTTACTGCAATGTTTTAAATATTTTGGACTTGGTTACAGTGAATATATAATGACTTCATGATTTGTATAAGATGCTTGCCTTGGACTGTAGAACTGTCTTTTCTAGTCTGTCATCACCGTGATGTTTACCTTGACCTGTGTTTCTTCCTAGGGTGTCTTTCTAGGGTGTACAGTCTTAGTATTATAGTGAAGCTTAAATGTAGCTTTTTGTCTAGCTTGTCATCACCGCTGTTTATCTGTGTTTTCTAGGGTATACCGTCTATACCAAAGCTTACTTCGTTTGATGTTACAGTGAATATATAATGACTACATGATTTGTATAGGATGCTTGGACTGTAGAACTGTCTTCTAGTCTGTCATCACCGTGATGTTTACCTTGACTAATGTTTCTTCCTAGGGTGTCTTTCTAGGGTGTACAGTCTTCGTACTATAGTGAGGCTTAAATGTAGCTTTTTGTCTAGCTTGTCATCACCACTGTATCTAAGTAATTGTATTTCCATTTTAGTACTACCTGTGATATGAGACTTGGGCTTAGTTTTCCCATGCGTGTGTGATGTACTATAGTATGTAGTGAACCTTTGAAGTATTGCTAAATAAAGTTTTTTTAATTTACTTTAGACTCGTTGCACATTTTTCTACTTATTGGTAGCTGTATGTGATATTAAAGACTTATGCTGAAGGGTGCTAGAGTAAAGGGGTGTGGCTATTAAAGGGAATGGGTGTGGCTTGATTGTGCATGGGGCGTGGCTTGTTTGTCAGGAAATGGCACAGTAGAAAGGTGGCAACCCTAGGCAACCCTAATGGTTTAATGAACATCAGGTAAGCTTGTCGGAGATTGTAAGATGCAAGTAAGCATATCGTTAAAGAATTGCCAGCATTGAAAGCCTTTTCGTTGTTGCCATGCAGAGAATATTTACATAGCTAGATAATGTATAAGCCTTGGGTATTGAAATGCATATGACAGTATTTGTAATAAAAGGACAGGATTACAGTATTTTCAGAAGCTCATTACATTTTATTGGAGACCAGTGTCTTATAGCAGTGTCTGTGTGTTAGTACACTTGTAGTTGGGTGGCTTTAATGGTATATGGTAAATAAGCATTGCTAACTTACTTAAAAGCCAAGCCCTGCAACAACTAGCTCCACAATAAAGTCAAAACACAATAGCTCTGGTGGGTAAATGTACTCTGTAGTAATCAAAAAAGGCAAATGTTTGAAATGACTACAGCTTATGTGCAAACACAATAGGTAGTGATGAAACAATACTCTGCTAAAAATGCTTTAATGCTCCACATTGCTGAGCTGCAATCACTAGCTACCAGGATTTCACCCACTTCAGATCAAGCACGGTGCCGTTCAGTGCAACCTTCCCAGAATTATTTGGTGTGTGTATAAGAGGGAGGTAGCATACCCCTCAGCTGTCCAGATTTTTGCCCCATATTCCTCTTAAAAAGGATTGAAATTGCTAAATGAGACATTTCAGTTTTAGATGTCATGTCATTTAGAAAAATGCATACTAACACAAATCCTGTTACTCTTGCAATTTTCTGAGAGCCATATTTATAATTTGTCCCTATTTATTTTAGGCTTTGTCAAGATTTCTTGCACTAAGGGTGAGGCCTTGAGGGGTGTGGTATCTTTGTAAGAGAGAGAAAGTGAAATGCCCAAGTTAGAGTTAGCAGGTGGAATTTTCAAGTGCATTTTCAAGGAACTGTGAGTTTTAAGGGAAGCAAAGTTCAATGCTGCTCATGCCAAGTCTATTTACAATGTGCAACCATTTTGTTTAGCAAATGGTATCTCTATTGTGGTATAAAGTTTTAAAGCTATGTTAGTAGCACCACAAGTAGAATACTTGCATCTTAATGTAAAGGCTTGAGGTTCTATTCCTACAGCATATACATTTGTATGCTGCAGTCCTCAGGATGTCCTCCTTTGGATGAGATGCCTAATAACTATGAACCTGTTTTTCAGCTTGTCATCCATTTTCTATTGCAATATACCAGCTTACCATTTTTTTAATTTAACATAGGCAATTTATTCTTTGATGGCAGCAGGCACTGAATTTGTAGATGAAACACTGAAATATACAAGTGTTGCTGTGTAATACAAGGGATATAATTCAATTATATATTATAATTAATACAATCAGGTAAATCAAATAACTTTTGCATGGCCCTAACGGTGTGCAAGGAGCCTATTGCTTGAAAACAGTTCAAAGGTAAATAACCTGCCACTGGCCAGATGCATTTTCTTTGAATGTGGGTTTCAATGCCGTTTCATTGAATGTGAGTTTCAAAAGTAGAGAAGCTTTAATGCCAAGTCTGTTTTCATTGTAAGACTATTGCTTTGTTTAAGTTTAGTAAATGTCTCAGTGTTTGGGCTATAATGTTTGAAATAAAAGTTGTAAATTAAATCCAACTGCCTGTAATCATTGTAGAACTAAAACATAACACAGTATGCACACAGATTTGAACAGTGTCTACAGTAAATGGGGAGAAATAGCCAAGTAATGGGACACTGGAATGGCTGTGTGGGCGGGGCTTGGGGTGGGTGGACTTGGGCGGGGCTGTGTTGGCAGGGGGCGGGGTGAGCTATGTGGGTGGGGCTCTGGGTTTGCACCCCCCCTGCAAAAAATCCTGCGGGCTCCTACATATATATATATATATATATATATATATATATATATATATATATATATATACACACACACACATATATATATATATACACATATATATATATATATATATATATATATATATGTTTTTATATTTATGATTCCTTGAAGTTTTTTGGGACTTCTCTTGCAGATAAATTGACTGTATTGCATGTTTTTTTCATTTCACAGTATTTTAACGTCAAGGAAATATATTACCAGACATTAATTTAAAACTACCATCTTTAGCATTTTGGACTAGACAAGTTAAGATGCCTTGTCAACAGTAATTGCTGTTTCAAAAATATGGTATGTGCCTCAAAATTGTTTACTTTATTTCACTCCTTGAATTTATAATTGTGAGACAGTATTGATTATTTTAATGCTATATATGATTTTATTCACATTCCTTGCTTTATTAAAAAAGGCTGTAGTTTTCATTTAAATCTGTTGACTCCTTGCATTCAATGTTTTTCCCTTGCAGGCAAGTAAAACAGAGGTGGTACAGACTGAGTCACTGAATAAAGACTTTTTTTTCAGAAGCAATTTGTCATAAAAATTCTATTAAATATAATATTCTGAAGAAAAGTATAAGGGCCCTAATCATAACAATCATATTTAATAAAGATAAAATAAATGTAATAGATTGCATTCCTGCATTAGGATTTAATTGTGTATAGATTTAGGTTTGAAATACCTATCCATATAGTGCATGTTCTAGGCAGGTCCATAATGCATTTTTTTATAGTAGTGGTCAGGGCCATGAGCTTGCCAAATTCTAGATTTTATAAAGAATTAGGTCATCCAGGGATAGATGTGATATTAACTGATAATGGACACAATGTTAGGATGTTAACAGGATATTGCAGATCAGTCATCTTATTTGGACTGATATTTCAAACAGGTAATCTAAAATATATTCCCTGGATTCTTCAAGGTAAGCCATGGCTCTAATGTGTGCAATAATGGAGTTTTATTCATAGGACAGTGAAGAGCTAAACAGCATGTCTGAATGTTTGAGATGTGTTTACAGTAACTCAAAAAGTGAAGACTAGATGGGAGAACTCAACTGTGGGAAGTACTGTTTCTGGAAATATTTGTATGAGTTGAGATTGTGAGTCTGCTAACGAGCTTTTATCAGCAGACATCCCAAAGCAAGACGCGAATAAGTTAAAAGAGGAATTTTACCTTTAAATCTTTGGTCCATGTTACTGTGTTTTAATCTTGGCTAGGGGTACTTGTGACAGGATTGCTAACATGACTGCATACAAGTATCTAGGATGAAATATAGTCACAGCTAGTTTTAACCATGTGTCTGAGTGAGGCATATCTCTTGTCAGTAATGGACACCAGTTCACTCATTTATTTAATACGCAGACAGAGATGTCTTGGTCTAACACATACCCATGCGCAAGATTAGGTGTATTTCGTATGAAGGGAATTATATGCAAGAGAGCAAACCTAGCTGTTTGCTGGGTCTTAAGTTGTTACAGCCTTCCCTGTATTAGCAGATGCAGGGTTCTTAGCAAAAATTGTTTAATAGATTTTCTACTCCTCAGCATTAAAAAAGACTTTGTGGTCTAGCGGAAAAACAGAGGAGTGACAGAGGATTTTAAATAGTGTGTCTATATAGAAGGTTTAATGAACTCTGAAGACCATTACCACAACTGAAATAGTAATGGTACCAAGACAGATTAAAACTTAGGGCTCTGTCAGAAGAATTCAGTGTTCCAAAGTGGCAGTAGGTTTAATAGAGAGGTAAGACACTTTATTTTGATTAACTGATTTAAGAGCAGAAAGAAAAAAAGATGGAGAAAATTACCTCAAACCTTAGTAGACACAGAAGGAAGTCGGATAATTTGGTGAAACAGTGAATTTCTGTTTTATATCAGTCACCCAAAACAAATGACATTTGTATTGTGTGCTTGCAGTCAAAATGTATTTATCTGCACAGCCAGAGATATAGTGGCATTTTAAGTTGTGATACTGATATTAATTAACCTTTATTCAATCACAGCTTGTCTGCCAGTCCTTACTGTCTTACGAAAGGTGTACACAGCCTTATGTTTTTTACAATATTTTTAACAGAAATATCAAAATAATATTGTTTATACTTGTTATACCCCCGAGAAATGTTTGTTAATGCCTAAAAGTGGCTACACATATCAGAAGAAATACTACTCAAACATATGGCAAACATCAAACTTTATAAAACATCCTGCATGCAGATAATATAGTTAAAAAAAAAAAAATTTACAGGGCAATACAAAATGTAGTAAACTTGTCCTCCATTCTAGTGCCCAAACCAACATTCTGGTCTTCGGTTATCCTCCTCTAACAATGATTTGCTATGTGACTTTCTATAATGAGTTCAAAAAGAGACTGGAGTGGCAAGCAATGCGTTACTATCATATGGGATATGGGAGTATCTACTGAAACCATCTCTTCCTCCTTTCTGAGGGGATCATTCAGTGGCACTGACCAAAATGAGGCTTCATACTTGTTCTTTCAAAGCATACACCCATCTTAAGGACTTTGGTCCATAACTCTCAATGAATTAAGGACAAATCCATGAGTAATCAACAACACTTTTGAAATATTAGTACTATAACTTGATTGACAGAATAATAGAATGTTCATTTATATACATTTTCCGAAGTAAAGAAGTCTATAACACTAATTGTAGTAATTATTTCATAAGTGTAGTTCACCACATTTTCTCCAAAAATCATCAGTTTTAGTAGGGTAAGAGGGACAAAGCTAAAATATGAGTCAAAATCAAGTGACAGTTGAGTGGTATGGTTTAGTCCCCAACTTACATTCCTGAAAAAGAGCTCCCACTGCAGTTTCTCTGCTCTCCAGAAGGAGTGCTGCTACAAGGCTAAGCCGCAACCCTTCCTTGCAAAGCAAGAGCAGGTGAACCAATTTGCTCAGTCTTTCCAGCACCTAGTTTGCAATGAATTGTAAGCAGATAAATTGTTGACATACATAAGTATCTCCTTTGTAGTACCTAGGTCTCGCCTTCCCTAACAGGAAAGGTGTCTGAGGATTTCCATCATATATTTTTGTCACTGCTTTGTCCGATTAACGTGCACCTTGTGTAAGTTTTTCTCCTTAGAACCTTAGTATTACCGTTTGTTTTCGTGTTACTCATTCTCAACTTGGTCAACATTTTTATTTGGGGGAAAGTCTGCAATCTGAACACAGAAATGAAGCTAATGTCTGCCAGCAAATAAAACCACAGCAGTTGCATTTTCCCATAAAAAACGGGATTTCTGTAAGAATAAGTGTACACCTCAAAAGTTAACAATGCACACACTGCTGTTTTAAATGAAATAGAGACAGTTTATTCTGATACTACATTCTGGGAAAGAATAGTCTGTATGGTACTCCAATAGTTTATAAGTAACCCTATTATATTAATAGTTCCTGAATTCCATCACAGTATGGGACAGAGTGACATTTCCCCTAATTAACGTTATATGTCTGATGTGTGAGTACCAAAGTCTCAGATGTGTTTTGGCCTAGTTATGTTGCGTCCTTCTGACAAATCTAGGACGAGGAATAGACTTCGACAAGCAGCGGAGGCATCTTTTCCCTTTAGAAACTGCAGCTTCAGCTGCGCCTGTACGCTCTCAGTTGGACAGCTAGTTTTATAATCCAGTCCAGATTTTACGGGCAGCCGTATCCAGCGCGGAAGCCAAGATGCCTCACTCACATCAGAGGATGGTCTGCCTACCTCTGAAATAACAGGCAGTGATGGGGAAAACGGAGGAGTGGGCTCCTCAAATCTGCCATCTGAGAACCCGTGTGCCTTTCTTTGGACCACCGTTACCGTTAAGGAAGAGGAGGAATACATTTCTGCTTTTGTAATTTTCTGTAAAATAACGGACTCCTGTTTAAGGAAGATTTCTTCATTTCACTGACAACCAACCACCCTCCTCCGAACCGAGCTGAGAGTGGAAACGGCACAGCAAAGTCCATGAAGGCAGATGATTTGGGGGGAGACAACCGTGAAGGTCAGGGGAGGAGATGGTGATCCAGGGGTTTGCCGCAGTCAGACCCCCCCTCCCTGTTGTACATTCTGACCCGTCTCCCGTGCATCTTCTGGGCTCTGGGAACTAAGTAAAGGCTCCTTTCCTTTCAAGGTCGGTCTGGTGGGCTTCACATCAGCTCAGATGCCGCCGTTTCTAACATCTGAAGCCAGCACGACAAATACTGCCCTTTTAGAATATATTTTGCTAAGCACTGATGATAGCATCGTGGACATACTTTTCTTTCAAGAGTTCACCTGAGTTTTATAATCAGCAGTGATTGGAACAGAACGGGGTAACTCCACATCACACACAATCGTTAACATGTTAATAGGGTTTACTCCTGGCTTCTGGTACTTTTTTACAGCAGTGTTCCGTTTTATTCATTATAACAGAGTCTGGAATAATTGGACCCTGTTTGTTTGAATCGCTAATGGATGCCATAAGTTATTTAATAATGTACACGAGGTTGCGTTTTGATTTTGTCCAATATATAAAATTAGCTTACGAGATCAAGTGTTTTTACTGTAAAATATTTTGCATAAAAGTATTTATCTGAATTTAGTGACACAGTAAAATGCAGCAGCTTACCCTACAAATAAGGATGCCTAATTACGAAGCGTTCTTGCCTTGCGGAACCCAGTGAATGTACTGATTTTTAAGATGACAGTTTCAGGGATAATCTTTTTTGTTATATTGCTAAAACATCAGTGTAGATCCTTGTATATTTAAGGTCAACCTTCATCTCCTCAGTTTGGAGATTTTGACAGCTTTGTGACGGATGTCTGAATGGTCCCTAAAAACAAATATTGCTGAGTACACAGAATGACTGCTTGAAGCGACCTGTAGTGACTGATCCATCTCACAACGCCCACTGGGGGAGTCTTTACTCCAGAGAGTTCACCCACTTGCCATCTCATTCCTTCCCAGACTGGGGCGCATTAAGATCCTGACTTTGATGGCTTCCCTGAGGAGAGTGAAGGTGCTGTTGGTGCTAAATTTGGTGGCTGTTGCTGGCTTCTTCCTCTTCTGGGCCAAGTGCAGGCCACTCACACCGAAAACTGGCGAATTTCCCCATGGAGTCCATCCAAGGACAGAACCCTTCAACGTGTCGGTTATTCAGAACTCCGGTCCGGTCCATGAAGCAGTGCTGAAGAGATTATCCCTGCTGGAGGATATAGTTTACAGGCAGCTTAATGGTAAGCATCCACCGTTCGTTCTTATCTCAGTGATAGTTGTGAATATAATTAAATAGTTGCTCTAGTAAATGTAAGTCTTTCTTTTGATCAGTACAGTGGTGGGTGACAATATCCCGATATCTGCTACCAGCTATTTTGTTAAGCTATCGCTAGTACTTTAAGCAAAAACAGTAATTTTAACTGCTACGCATTTAGGACCCCTTCCACTCAAGCATAGATGTTCATATACAAATATACCCCGTGCAAAGTAAAGTGCAGAGTGTGATGATACACACCTGTTTTCTCATGCAAATATATTAATGCTATCAGCTTGTTATATATTAAGAATTAGTTTAATCATAAATTTAACATTTATTGGCATCGAGTAAGTTAAATTCTTTTTTTCTTATTGCTAGAAATATGCCTAGCAGTGACACGTTAGGTGCCTCCGTGATGAGTTCTGCCATCTCAAATAGTTTAATACAGATGAAACAGACACCTGCTTAAGAGTTCAACATCTGTAGATTGAAAGTGTTTGTACTGGCTGTACATATGAATAAACTGTGTGTTGCAGTCCACAGAGATCATTGTAAAATATTATACTACTCTTTCTTGACCCACTAACAATTTAAAGGGCTATTTTTGTAGCCTTTAAAGAAAACACCTGCTAAAGCAACTTGAAAAAAAATGCCATGACTCCACCCTATATATATATATATATATATATATATATATATATATATATCAGTATAAAACAAAGATTTATAAAAACTTCAGTAATATTCTTTTTCTTATAGGTTACTTAGAGGTGATCTATGACTTGTCTGTAATGTAGTGAAAACCTGATCCTGTCTGAAAGTCTGTACTTGGCACACACTGCTACCAGTTCTAATAATAATATGAATGAAGTTATAGACACTTTGTATTATTCCTTCCACAATTCTGGAACATGTTTTTACATAGAATGAAAGTCAGTCAGGAACTTTCTTTAAAAATAACTTAGAACACACACACTTTGTAAACATACATTTATATACATCTCTCCTCTCTGTATACACACACTAGACAAATGTACATTTGTGTGTATCTATCTGTGTGGCTATCTATCCATCTGTTTGTGTGTGTTTCTTTCTCTCTCTCTATATATATGTGTGTGTGTGTAATATGTATATATATATATATATATATATATATATATATATATATATATATATAATGTGTGTGTGTGAGAGAGAGTAATTATATGACAAATAGAAACTATCAATAACAGGTTATGTGATCAAGTTCCTGAAAGACATTGAATCATAAGCTTAACAATCAAACCAATTAACCTAAATAATGCAGACTAATTTTGCAATGTGCACACACTTTTCTTGCTAAGATTCAGCTAAGTGTGTGAGAAAATGTCATAACAAGAACGGCCTAGGTCTTTCTTTATTGCTCCTCACTGTTTGATATTTGAAACCTACCCTTGCCTAGCAGAAGGTTTATTTCTTTATATTCCCAAGAAAGTGTATGTATGCATCCACACTGGTGGCATACCAGAGATCGAACAGCACTTTAGAATGCAGGTAGGGAGGACGGACTTGCACATCCTGAAGCGATTCTTGCAGACTGGCACATGCATGCAGGTTGATTTGTCTTGTGGAAACTGGAGAACCAATTAAGCAGTACCTTCAGGGGGGGGGGGGTTAAGGCAGTCCTGCTGTATCCCCTGTTGCAGAAGGAAATAGTGGAGCAACACCAGCACCCATTATACACCCCACATATGAGCTGTGCCTTGGAGGGAGCAAGGAGCTAAGAAGAAATATGAGAGAAAAAAATCTTGAACCACCCTGATTGTTGCATGCATGATGTCATTTTCAAATGGCTGTCACCCCTTGTAATAAGGGAATGAATGGGATGATTGGTCAAGGGGGGCAATGAACAGTTGGCAATGCTGGAGAACAAAAAAGTATATGCATGAAAGAAAAACAATTCCAAAAATGCTTCCACAAAAGATTGGTTAAATAATGTCCTTGAGCACAGACTATATATAAATAATCTCTATTGCAAGGTTTTATGGGAAGTACTTGCAGATTTAAATAAAACAAATCACAGAACACTGTAGAATAGTTTGTGTCTGGAAACAGAGAAAGGTAATATTCAGCAAAATACAGTTTCCTGGTAAATGCTATGCTAGGTGTTCAGTAATATATATCCACTGTCACACATACAGCATTCTGACTATGTTAAGACTAGCAGTAGCTGCTTTATGGTTCCGTGGTACAGAAAAAAATAAGTTATAACTATAATGCCATTGATCTTGGTTCAAGTTACAGGTCTGGTTGTTGGAAGAGTCAGCCTATGGAGCAGCACCCAATACTGGCTAAAAGGCAAGATCTGTCAATTAGGTTAATGAGCCAAGAGTACACAGCTTGCAACAAGCAGCCCATGAATGTATAATGACCAACACTTTGTGCATTGCACATTGCAGCTCAAACTGCTGGTGTTTGGGATTGGATGTATGCCTATAGAGAAGTCTGTAGCAGTCTTCTTGGATGGCCAGATGACTTCTGATTTGTACCTTCCACTACATGGATAAGATGCAAGTTAAATAAATGTCCTCTTCCTGAACAAGGAAGGCTCCAGAGGATGAGGTGGGTGCTATATATGGAAAGACAGAGGCAACAAAGGAATATATATATATATATATATATATATAGAGAGAGAGAGAGAGAGAGTCGAGAGACACGTCTAGCTAAACCAATCTAATGCTAATAATATCTACATGAAATATATGTACTACTCAAAATATTGGCAAAATCAATGTTATAGCAGGAAAGGGTATGTGCCATTTCCCCACTGTAGCGGAGTAAGAGTTGGTATATTTATTTAGTAGGTAATATGGACCATCAACCCCATATGCAAGCCCCTGCAAAAACATTCATTTTGGATGTGTTTACTTTCTGTTAATATTGATTAGGTAGATTATAATTGATGTATAACATATGCAACTGGGAGTGTGTCAGTATGGTTTGTGATGTAAAATGGCTTCATCAATTCAAGTAGCTCTGTGTGTGTGTGTGTGTGTGTGTGTGTGTGTGTGTGTGTGTGTGTGTGTGTGTGTGTGTGTGTGTGTGTGTATATATAATATATATTTTTGGGTCTACTTCAAACCATCAAAATTCCACGTAATTGAAACCCACATTGAGACAAAAAAGTTCAATTGCGTGAACAGTTACATCATTGAAAACAATGCCCAAGAAAGAAACTACTTGGCCACCATGGAGGTATTTGCCTTTTCGCCACTATAGTGCAATCTCTGAGTTTGTATATTTAGTTAGTTGGGGGCAAAGACCACCTCCCACTTTGATAGGTTTGCTTTAGTTGTTATGTGTAATTTGTCCGTGGTTGACAAGTAGTTCCTTTCCCGGGCATCATTTTCCAATGATGTAACCATTTGCATAAGTGTAAGTTTCGCTTTTTTTGTCTCAAATTGGGTTTCAATTATGTGGGATTTTGACAGTTTGAAGTAGATCCATATATCTATATATATATATATATATATATATATATATATATATATATATATATCTGTAATCATACATGTACCCACATGCACAAACAAAATCTTGCACTGTAGGTGTTTATGATGAATATCAGAGCCTTGAGTCATGAGAAAAGTTCTGTCAGTTCTATAAAGTCTTTCTGATATAGAAATCCATGTTTTTTTAGTTCTTTATTTTAATTTTCTTTTATATCATGGTAGTACTTAACATTGACTTCATTGGCTGTGTTAATTGCATACGTTTCCACTGAAGAGGGCTTTGGTCAATATCTCATTGTTGGTTTTCCAGTTCACTTCTTAGATAAATTCTAAGTGCTTTCAGTAGTAACTGTTTGTATATTTGATATGTTTAAGTAATTTAGCTATGGTAACCTTAGACTTGCTGTTGTTTAGTTATAGTTATTAGTTTATTTTTACTTTAGTTGGTTAGAAGCAGTCATCTTGTTAGAAATACAGCAAAAACAGAAGTTGGACAACCAAATATACTTCCACAGCTGTTACGATCCCCCTTGACCCGAGAAGGAGAGGCAAAATGTTATTTTTCAGAACCACTCTTTATTACGTTGACAAAAGTTTCATCAAATGCTGCTGTACAGGATCCAATACTGTGAGGTTAAGCGCTTTCATCTGATTTAGCCAGATTTCATCAGAACCTCTTACAAGTGAACATTCACAGTTTAAATACCCACTTTGGCGCCTTTTTTAAAAAACAATTAATTAATTAACCACAGCAATTGGTTTTGGTACAGACTGAACAATACTGTTATACTAAATATATCTCATACTAAATACTATACATGTTGACTAGTCCTAATAAGTACCATACTGTACAAAACTATAAATAATATCTAAAGAGTTAGTTTTATATGCAACCAGTTTACTAGTATTGCACAATAAATACTAAATCAATTTATACAATTGTAATATTATAAAATTTTTAAACTTTTTTAAAAAATTGTGTTATAATACAATCCTACCACTCAATACAAATACAAATGGTGTAGGTACATATATATAATGGTGTAGGTACATATATATAATGCTAACAATGCGTTTAGAATGTATATACAATGTTCATTCTAGTGCTTACTTTGAGGGCATGTACAAGCTTTTCGACTATTCATGTGTGTTCCAATTACACCGATACTTGGACATGTCATAAACTAAATAATGCTATGCATTGGTACTTGATCAATGTTTTCAATTTCTAAAGTGCATTAAGTCCCTAAGTTTATATTTAAAACTATAGCATAGCTAGGAATGGTTTTAGGCTAATGTATTCATTAATACCTGGGGGTGTAGTTGCATCTAGGCTAATTTGCCATTTACTTTCAATCCAAGCTAAGTAGGTCTTCCAATCACCTCCTCTATCGCTCACATCTACTTGATCTATAATAGAAAATAGAAATGTGTGGTCTTGTCCTTTCTCAATGGTGTGTTTGCTCAACGCATTCTTAGGATCCCCTTTCTTAATCCTATAAAGGTGCTCATATATCCTGGTCTTAAACTTTCTCTCAGTCTTTCCTATGTAAAATGCGGAGCAGATGGTGCACACAGCTATATATACTATCCTTTGCGTATTGCAATTACCTTTCTTACAGGTTACTAAAGATCTTGTTATATTGTTAACCCTAACTGTGGCTTTGGTGTATATATTTTTACATTGATTACACATTCCACATCTTGATGTACCTTTCAAATTGGTCGTTTTATTTCCATTTCTTTTCTGTTCTAATATTCTCTTTAAATTAATGCCAGTCTTGTAGGTAGTACATACTTGATTCCCTACTATATGTCCAATAGATGTGGAAGATGATAGTAAATCCCAGTATTTCTTCAAAATGTCTATTATAATGTTCGTTTGAGGGGTGTATCTTAATACACATACTTTCCTTTCTTGTTCTATGTGTATTGTGATTTCACTTGTCAAGTTCTTCCCCAACAAGGGTACATACTTATTTCCCCATTGGTTGGTTACATAAGAAATAACATTGTCCAACATCTTCTTTGGGTATCCCCTATCCGTAAACAGGTCATACAGTGTATTCATCCCACTGATCATGACATCCCTAGTGGACGACATCCTGGCTATACGGATACCTTGTCCCTTAACAACATTCTTGAATATGTGGGGAGGGTGACAACTACTGAAGTGTATGTAATCGTTGGAAAATGTCGGTTTCCTATAGATTTGTGATGCAAAGCCTCTCCCTGTGTTAGTAATCAATGTATCCAAATAGGCTATTTCTTTCCTATCATGTTGATGGGTAAACCTCAGAAACTCTGTCGTTTGGTTAAGATAATCAATAAAATTATTTATTTCATGAGTAGGTCCTGTCCAAATGATGAAGATATCGTCCAAAAACCTCTTGTACAACTTGATGTATCTGTAAAAATCACTGGTGAATATGTGATTGTTCTCCCATTCTAACATTACTAAATTAGCGAAGATAGGGGCACAGGAAGCCCCCATCGCAACTCCCTTGGTTTGTCGAAAGTATTGTCCATCATGGAATATGTAATTATGGTCAAGGACTAATCCCATCATATCCATAATTAAGTTAATTCTATCCCAACTGAGTCCAGAATAGTTAACAAGACTGTTGTTAAAATATTCAAGTCCCACATTGGCCGGTATACTAGAGAACAAATCTTGTACGTCAATGGTAATGAAAGTGAGGTTCTCATCCCATACTTCATCGTTGAGTTTACCCAAGAAGTCCCAAGAATCTTTAACAATATGGCTAACTCTAGAATACACAGGTTTTGTCCAATGATCAATAGTTGCTCCAATTTTAAAAGTTTTGGATTTGGAACCCGATATGATAGGCCTGAAGGGTGGATTGGCTAGATTTTTGTGTATCTTTGGTATTCCTATTATGTGGGCCAAAATAGGATAATCAGTCCTTAAATACTCATGTAACTCGCTAGTTATACGATGGTCCAATAGGTATTCTTCTAATACTAAATCGATACGTCTGTGACCAATGTTAATTTGGTTTATTGTCACTTCTTCATAATTTCCAGTTTCATGTAGTATTTTGTGTATTTCGGTTAAATATTTTTTCCGATCATATACCACAATGCCTCCACCCTTATCAGGCTTCATTATTCTTATCTCTTCATTTAGTATTAGTTCTTCCATACACTTCCGTTCTCTAGGATCCAAATTGTCATGAAACAAGGTATTTCCATATTTGCTATCCTTAATGTCCCTGTGTAGCGTGTAGATGTCTTTGCATATTGCTGTGGTTAATTAATTAATTGTTTTTTAAAAAAGGCGCCAAAGTGGGTATTTAAACTGTGAATGTTCACTTGTAAGAGGTTCTGATGAAATCTGGCTAAATCAGATGAAAGCGCTTAACCTCACAGTATTGGATCCTGTACAGCAGCATTTGATGAAATTTTTGTCAACGTAATAAAGAGTGGTTCTGAAAAATAACATTTTGCCACTCCTTCTCGGGTCAAGGGGGATCTTGTTAGAAATATCATTTTGTGATTATTTATTTATTTTTTGCAGTCTGCATTTTGATCCCCTCCCCAACATTTTTCCTTCTAAGATTAAAGAATGAATTTCCCTTTGGGTCTGTTTTGAAGGTTATGTACCTTGATTTTTTGTATAGTGTGAATTTGCTTTCTGTGTTGTAGTAAGTGGGATATACGTTTAGTTTTTAATTTACTTTTCTGATAAATTATATAGATTGTTTTAAGAGTTTTAATTCTGCAAGAGTGTTTTGAAGAATGTCAGTGTCTGTTTTTTGTGTACCATATATAAACTTTGATTTAATTTTTGTAGAGTAGCATAGGTATGTCAGGTTTTGGGGCAATTTAGTAACTTTATTAATGTGTCAAAAGTGCTGATAAACAGCAGCTGCTACATAAAATGTATTGTGTGTGGACGTGTGTGGTTGAAGTTAAGTTTGATGTCAGTGTTCTCAAGAAGATGGCTACCAATTTAAAAAACTTTTTTAGAATAAGACGGATAATATTTCAAATGTCTATTTCAAGACAAGGCGCATTTAATACTCCATGCAGGTACATTTCACAGAGTCCTCCTTATTTTATTCCAGAGATAAAGAAGTCTTTTCATTCCCCAAGATACTTTAATTGTGTTTCTTGTATATGGCAGAATGTAGTAGGTGTACAATGTTCTACATAAGGAAAACTATCCGATAACATTTCTGAACATATCTATGGTATTTAAAAGGAAAGAACACATTAAATGCATACTTTAGATCCATAGTAAATTATCTCTGTTATAAAATATTTTCTTTTTGTGTTGGATCACTAGCCAAAAACATAAGGAAAGAAAGCAGTGAAAATCAAACATGTTATGAGGCATTTTGGTAGCAAGTTGTTTAAATACCACTATTTTCCCTGAAAGTCTGCTTAAAAATCTCTTTTGTGTTTAAATCTTTATCGTTATTGTCATTTCATGCATTTAATGTTCTTATGCATTTGATTATGATGAAGTATTTACATTATAATTTTGTGATGAGTCATGTGACTTAGAGTGTATTTAAATCTAAAATGTATTTAACAACATTATGCAGTCTGAAGAATCCATAAATTAATCAAATATAAAATTGCTTACTGCTTGTTTTTATCCACTCTTATTTCTAATTGCATTTTTTTGCCAGTGATAAGAATATGATTCATAAATTGTGGGTCATTTTTGAGATGAAGTGAATTACAAAGTGAATGACTGTGCATTTACTACAATGCTTGAAATTTTCAGAAGTACTGTTTACCTAAACAAAATATAATGTTATTTTAAAATGTATTCATAGATGGCATATGGTTTTTACTACCATAAATAGATAACATGATCTTGTTTTTCAACAGTCTACTTCTATAACTTAAGACACACCTTGTGAATTATCATTGACCATTGATGTTTTATATTTTGATAATTTTCTATAAATTAATAAATAAAGTATGGGCTGGGAGTAGTTATCTACTTGGGTGTGGAGTTTGAATCAATAATTTTCAAGGGGACAGGTCAGTAAATATGCCATATTTGCAGGCTTTTCCTGCTTATCTGTTAGCCAGTAACATGGAAATCAAACATAGGGCAGGATTCACGAAGCCTCCATGTAAGAGTTACAAGTCTTACACGGAGGCTGCAGTTAAACGGTGTGACGTCAGCATGCCATGCATATTCATGAGGGCATGCTGACTCACACTCAAGGCTAACACGGTCCGTGTAAGACAGTAGGGGGCGTGTCCGTAGGGCGAGCTCTGCAAACGGACACGCCCCCAGAAGAGTAAAAGTCCCGAAAGTAAACCCCCACGACAGAATCCGTGTAAATGTGAATAAACACAACACAACACATGCCCCCACAGACTATGAACATAAAATTATATTTTTTTATTAGTTGTAATGATGTTTGCCCGTGAGTGCGTTTGTTTGCACGGGCGTGCCCGGCGCTTAGCCACAGTTAGCAGTCAGTGGAAAAGCATATAAGAACTAAATATGCAAAGTAAACCAAGAAGCAATAGCGTAGCGCTAGAGATGTCGGCTGAAGAGGAGGCAGTCGTGGTTCGAGCCCCCACAACATCAGTTTTTATTTTTAGTGAAATAAGCATGAAACAAGTCCCTGACATATATGCACATATATAAAATTATATCTTCTGTAAAATGTAATGGAATGGGCCATGTATTTTGAAGAAATGTGAGGTAAAAAAAAAATGGCAGATGTGCCTATAGCTGAGCTACAGTCTAGCAAGTTGAGGATATCTGCTTGTAGGTGAACAGTGTTCTAACAGGTGTAAAATGAGTGCCCGTAGGTGAGCAGTGGTTTAATAGGTGTAAAATGAGTGCCCGAGGTTGAGCAGCATTTTAACATGCTGAAACTGTGTGCCTGTAGCTGAGTTGAGCGTAATATGTGTGCTGACAGCCAAACCACGCATAAACCAGCGTGATCCATTTGCGCGGAGCTGCGCACTGTGCCAACAAGCTAACTGACGGGCAACGTTGAGCAAGCTGTATCAAAACTGCCTTTACGCAGACACACCTCCTAGCCTGTGTAGACAGTCATAAAATATAAAAAGCAATGGCCAGGTTCAAACCCAGGATACCATGCACCATAGTCAAAGTACTGAACCACTAAGCCATGACAGTTGCACTTAGAAATGCAGTAATAGCATATATATAGGAATGAATAGAAAGAGGAGTATGACAAAGCAGGTTTTGTGAAGCTGATACAATTCCAAAATGGCCAATCACAGATAAGTGTGGGAAAAACGGCATATATAAGCCCCATAGGCGGGAATACACAGCATAACCGATTGTGGAACCGACTTGCAGCCAGGATGTCAGGTGTAGGAGAGGGTAGTTGCTTTCGAGCACAGAGGTGGGGCATTGAGGAGTCCAAATATATGGTTTGGCTCCTCGTCCATAATCATGAGGCCCACTCATGCAGGGCCAGTTCCTGTGGGGAGCATATAGGGCTGAGGCGTGGGACCGGTTGGCACATGATCTCACCAGTGCCACAAGAATACCAAGGACTGGTGAGCAGGTCCGTCATCACCATGCGGACCTGAAGAGATGGAAGCAGGACCAACTGAACCGTTGGATCCAGGAGGCCCAGCAAATGCCCAACGCCTCACTACTGAGTAAGTTACATGTAATTATTTATGTAAGAAATTAACCTAGCTGATATTATGGAGATGTGTATTCCAATATTACTTCATTTATATTACAGCTGCAGGTGTCCGTTCTGCGAGCCGTCAAGCCTATGGCGATAGGCTGGTGTGGTTGCGCCACCAGGCAGGTCAGTAATTCTCTCCCTGTAACTGTAAATAAATATATAAGTATGACAGTTAGCAAAAGAGTGCAGTGTAGTCACTAATTAATAAAATGTGCAAGTAACAGTGTAAGAGAGTTTGCAAGTATTGTTTGATTACAAAAGTGTGATGCAGCCTGTAATCCAAACATAAAAATGAAACAAGTCTGAAATAAAGATGTCCCACCTGTAATATAATAGTACATAACCTGCAGCAGGCTGAAAAGTACAGCTGCAGAAGCTGAGTCAAACACATGTGTGAAATATATCCCTGTTGAAATTCTGAAACATGACATAAGTGAGACTGTTGAAAAAGATTGTTATAACTAAAGGTACAACATGTCAATAAAGCCTAGAATTAAGTACCATCCTGAATTGTAAAAATAAAACAAGTGAGAGAGTGTGAGAAAGAGGTATGAATCCACCAATAAAATAGTAATAACGCCTGAATAAAGTATACTGCAGTCAGTACAGAATGAAATGAATGTGACAGGCAGAACCAAACAGCAACATGTGTTGAAAAAAGTACTGAAGCTGGAATGTGTGTCCCAAAATCTTGATATGTTGCTCTCAGTCTGCAATATGCAGATAGTATGGTTGTCTGAAATACCAAACATCCACAGTTGTCTATAGCTATATAAAGCAAATGTAGCAGGATGATGTAGCTGAACAGAGCCAGATATGAATGTGTATGAATAAATATGAAATGTATATTGATGTAGCAGTAACATTCCTATCACCAACCTGAAGTAGTTATCACATAGGAAACTGTAAGCAGACCTGTAGTGTGTATATATCTGTAGCTAGTAGAAATGTACAGCATATGTATAGGTATTTGAAGTTGTTAATTAAATATTTCTTCACCCTACCCTATAACCACAAATAATCCATTCCATGTGAAATGGGTATGTGCATTCACAATTAGCACCCCTGGACATTTGTCCTGTTGGTTCATACATATTTGCATGTACGTTGATGCATCTGCCCTGTTCATACATCCAAACCTGATGGCCTGTTGCCATCAATCAACCCTGCATGTTGTTGGATTGTGTATTGCTGTTCAAATTATGCATGTGCTATGCTTGCTGTTCAATGGCTTGAATTTATGGGTGTTTGGTTAATGGGAATACTAATGCATGCTGTTACAACTAATTGTGAATGGTATTGTACATTACTAACCCAAACTGTCATAACATAATGCAAAACATAGGACGACAGGGAAGGCGGGTTCCAGCGGACCCACCTCTCCCACCTCAGCTGGTGAGTGCACCTGGCAGTAGTGCCTAGGCCGGACCCTCCTCCAGTGGCCCTGTGCCACCTGCGGGTGGAAGCGCTGCAGGGGATGGGGCTCGTCCCCCCTCTGCAAGCGTGGCCGGAGGAGAACATCCACTCACCCTCTGTAGTGTCCGGACTGTGGTGCATAGGGAGATCTGGCACGCTGTGCTTGGGCCCCTACGCCAGCTTGAGGCACGGGTGGCACAGCTCACGGGCGTGCCTGCTGCCTGGCCTACACAGCCCCCAGCACAGCCCCATCCTGGGCAGTGAAGGCACAGTGGCAACTGCCCATGGGTGGGGATCTCAGTTCCACTGCTGCCATTTGTGGGCTCATGGGCTTGAGATATCCAAACATCCGTCCCCGTCAATTGTGTTTCCCCCCCACATGTGTCATATACCACCCCTGTATGCGTCTTGTTTGTCTTGTCTGTTAACCTCCCCTACCTACCTCCCCAGCTATACCGATTTCCTGTACCTGACATACCACTCTCACCTGGAAAAAAAAAAAAGGGCACTCTGTACCCACAAAAAAATTGCGCCCCATACATAGCTGCCCATTTTGCATACATGTCTGCTGGACATGTAAACTGACAATTACAATTGGCTGTACAACAAATATTATTGTTGTCCTCACACCTCTCTCAGGGGTGGAAGGTTTCAAATTTCACACCAAATTACAAACATATGCACAGCTGTTGCTGACGAAGAAATGGGCAGCTATGGGCCTTTCCTACATCCCTCTTGCAAAATCCGAGCTTGTTTCCCTACTGTCCTACCCTCTTTGTGACCCCTTTTTCACCACTTTCCTATCTCCCCATTTTCTTTTCTTTCAAAGAAAATAGTGTGGGTGTGCGCGAGAGTAAGCACTTTTAAACAGTAGTAAGCGGGTGTGCACGAAGCTAAGCGGCAGTGCGCATGCGTGACCTCCACACAAACCAGCGCTAACCCGCTTACAACTGCTTAAAAGTGCCTTAGTCACTCTGAATGACAAGGCCTGTAGTTTTCTCAGCAGCAAAATAAAATACCTCCCTCAGTCTCGAACCCAGGACCTTGGAAACACTAGTCTGCATGACTTACCACTAAGCCATAACTGCTATACAAGAACGTTGTGCTGAAAGAAATATATCATAAAATAGTAGGAATTAATGTAAAGGGAATATAGCAAGTCTAGTACACAAAGCATGTCGTGTATATTTACTGTCAAATCTAGTGGATTTGTAAAATAGTACTGTGTGCTGAGAAACAGTCATGCTAGTTGGCAGCTACTAGGTAATAATGTCACAGTAGCATCTGGCAAGCCACCCACATACTCAGAGCAGGATAAACACTGCCATAGTTGAATAGTTAAGAGTTCAGACATAGCAACTGTGACTGAGTTACAGGGATGCCCCTGATGTGAAAACAAATGTCAACTGTGCCCCACTGACACCCTGTCAAATGTACTAACAGTAGGCAGAAAGGTGTAACTACACATGCAATGGTAACTATGACTGACTGAAGGTATGCACCACCTGCACGGCACAAATGGTGTACTAATACATATGCTTGAAATAACCCACAGTCACAACTGCAGAGTATCAGAATATGTCACTGGAGTAACCCACTGCTATGTACCATTCCATGAGGCTGATCAAAGATGCACCGGACAGTATCTGAGGCCTGCTCAGCAGCATGATCAAATACCCCTGTAAGTGTCAAGGCCCACACCATGGCCAGACCATACTGCATGCAGTAACACCCTACCACAACAAACACATAGGGAATTGGCCAAACAGATTTAGCAAGCATTACAAGCTGTGAATGTAAATGGAAAATAGGAAAGCCATAGCAACACATTACAGGAAAGACACCTAGCAGGCATACAAGGAGTGAATGTAAAGGCCAAATATTGAAGCCATAGCAACAGATTGCAAGAGCCACTGCTATATACCAGTTACACCTCAATCCCCACAGGAAAGCACACACACCCATATACACAGTATTACTGGTCGTAGGTGTCAGTTTACATACACACGGAGAACAGGACACTGGAGGAAGGAATACTCAGCTTACAGAACAACATGCATTGCAGTGTCTACAACACAGCCTGACATATGAGAGACATACCAACCCTTACACTCACAGAACAGTGTCCACAGCAAACCAGCATGGTCCCCACCCTGATAATCTGAAAGGGCTACGCCTACCTAACAGACCTTTTTATAGCACAGACCTGTAATCACAGTAAGAACTGCAATCACTACACAACAGGCTGCATGCAGTTAGTAAATGCTGGCTAACAATTGGTGCAGAGGCCATCACATGGACATGTGCAGATACCTACAAAAGCATCCTGTACTCCCAGTCCACACATGCAAAACTGTCATTGCACATGCAGGTGGAGGTAGAGAGAGAGAGGGGGAGAGAGAGAGAAAACCAAAAATAAAAGAAAACAAAGAAAGAAAGAAAGAGAAAAAAAACCCTGAAACAACAAAGCAAAGAGGCTGACAGCAGGCCAAGCAACTGCAAGCCTACACAAACAGCTGCAACAAACACAGGTAATGTAAAGTACTACTATAATACTCTACATACTGTGAACCCTCCAGATGTGTTATTGGTCTGTATCTATGTATATGAGGATGTGCATAGGGACGGGGACATACTGAAACTGTCACTGAAGGCTCCACATACATATGTATGTAATGGTAGCTATGTGCGCATAGCAATGTAGGTTGTAGTGCAATGTACAAGTAGGTGGTACAGTAATGGGTGTTGAGCAGTACGTTACTGTGTGTCTACATATGTGGAACTAAAAAGGAGTATATATATATATATATATATATATATATATATATATATATATATATATATAAAACATGTGTATACATATGTATATCGAGATATGTATGTATATATATATATATATATATATATATATATATATATATATATATATATATAATATGTATATGTGTATACATAGATAGAGAAGGATGTAGAAATACATAGACAGATATAGTTTCACAGTGGCATAGTTTAGTACTAGGCTATCTGCAGACAGTGTATAGAATAGATTTAGAAACTTGCGCCTCTGTATAGTAGTGACACAGTGAAGACCCCCCTACATAATAGCATTAGTTTACTGTGCCTCTGTCTAGTAGTGACACAGAGAAGACCCCTGCTGTAAACCTATGATCTCCCATCCACTTGTCAAGAATGCACATGAAGAGTGTCAGTGAGGGTCTCTGCCTAACATAAACTGGGATCCTGTTCCACAGTATGGGAAGCCTCTTAGTGATGGATCTGACCCTACAGTATGTCCTATTCATATGTGTGCTGAGGTTTAAATCCGTAGCTGTTGTGCTTCTGATGGATTTGGATTGTATGAGGTGGAACATGTCCATCACTACCAGATTGGACATGGCCTACTACATCAGGCACAGATCACCCCTACATAGGCAGTATGCTATGGAAAAGAGCATGAGTTACGTTAGTCTGGCAGCATATGACAGTTGTTGCAGACCATTGATCCTCCTGGTGATGTACTCATGGGGTCCCTCTAGCTGTTGCAAGTGCCAGGTGAGGTACATACCAAATGGGGCATAGTACACAGTCATGGGCCTGATAAGGGAGGAGTATAGGGGTACAGTGACCCCTTTTGATGTGGATGTGAATCCCTTCATGATAAGGTGGGCAAGGTAGGAAGTCCATCCAACCACTTTGGCAACATGGGTGTCAAATGAGAGGTCAGCATTGCACAGTGTCACCAGGTCTCCGATTACTTTGTCTGTACTCAGTGGGTTATTGTCTATGTGATAATATGTAGGTACCTTGTCTGTCCAAAAGGGTATGAATATACATTACGTGGCATGCAGTGTCAGGCCATGACTCCGGCACCAGTTGTTGGTGTCCGTGAGGCCTGTCAGTGGGATGTATGTGTCAGCAGGTGTATCGCCTATGGCGCCTAGTATGCAGTCATCTTTGAACATTGTCAGCCACTACCCTCCCATGTCTGCTTCCACATCTGAGAATGATATGCCAAACATGAGCAGTCCCAGGACAGAGCTCTGTGGGACACCACATGTGACTGGCTCTGAGTTTGACATGGCACCAGTGAGGTTGACTATAGGGTTTTTATCCGTTAGCTGGTTTGCAATCCATCATGTGACATATGGATTTACATGTCAGCTGTTGACCATGTCTATGATGACAGAGTGCGGTATTGTGTTGAATGCTGTAGGCAAGTCCAGGTAGGCTGTATGGACCGCTGTGCCCTCAGCAATGGCTGTAGTGACTGATTTGAAAAGGTCAACCAGGTTCATAAGGCAGGATCTGGCCTCTACGAAGCCAAACTGGGTGGGATCAAGTGTCTAAGTCCCCAATGTCTCTGTGTATGGGTACCATAATGATCCTTTCCATAGTGTTGCAGACCAGGCTGGTTAAGCTTATGGGGCGGTAGTTACCTGGGTCTGTAGAGGTGCCTCCTGTATGGAGTGGGACTACTGTTGCTGTATGCCAGTGTCCAGGTACATATGCTGTAGTAAGGCTATGGCTGAATAACATGTAATGTGCATGTGTAGCTTCTCTTGCAGTTCACGTAGCATGCAACCTGCAATACCGTTGGGTCCCATTGATGCTGTGTTTACATCTCTGCTGAGGGTGGTTCCCAGCTGGACATCTGAGATGACAGGGAGGTTACAGTCAGCCGGGATAAGTAATTCCACATGTGTGGGTGAGGGAGGGGAGAAACCTGCACTGAACCTGTCTGCCAGACTATTGGCATTATCTGTGTGTTCAGTGTAGCGTATGTCACTGTGAACTAACTGTGAACACAACTGAGGGTTCCCACCCAGGTGTGTAACATAGCAGAGGAAGGGCTTGTGGTTATCTGTAGTGACCATAGCGATGTCCCTCTCACTGTTGGCCTTGCATGTTTGTATGACAAAACTTATCTTTCTACTACCGCTGATGAGAGATGCCATAGCTCTATGGAAGTATTCTCTGCCGTGCAGTAAGTACCTTCTGTTGTTATACAATTTGTTCAATGCTGGGGTCCACCAGACAGGACGCCTGCCCTTGGTGGAGAGGGTCATGGTATCATTTGTGATTGCATGATCCATGCATTCTTGGAGATGTCTGTAGAAGCATATATGAAGGTGTCTGCATTGTGGGAAGTGGATTACACTGGCCCAGTGGGCATTAAGGATACCAACTCAGTTATAAGACGTGTAAAGTCGGCATGTGAGAGGTTTCCCACTGTAGTCTTTTGTGTTGTGGGGGAGGTGGGATATGTATATCCAGAAGGATTGGTCTGTGGTCAGATGTGACTAGTGAGGTGTATACTTCCAGTGTGTAGCACATTGTCCCCATGGTTGTGATGATCAGGTCTAGTATATTATCTCCTGTTGTGGGAGAGGTGACTAGCTGTTCCACTGCATTTGACATAGTGAATTCCGGGAACCTTTGGGCTAGGGTGTTTTGGGTAGAATAATGCACAAAGTGTACGTTAGGGTAGTCGCAGTATCCCAATATGATGGTGTGTGGTGGGACATTCATATCCTCCAATGTCTACAGGAAGGCTGACTGTGGTCCCTGAGATTGGGAGGGTGGTCTGTAACATGCTACCAGTTGTATAGCAGGTTTGCTTACGGTTATCTGCACCTGGATGGTCTCTAATGCTTCATGTGTTGCCACTAACCTGGAGGTGTGTGTGTGTGTCCTCCATGAATATGGACACACCCCCTCCCTTTTTGTTTTGTCCCGAGTCCTGGGGCCAAAACGCATGATACGGGGTATAGCCTGGTAACGCTGGTGTGCTCTCAGGAGCCTTGAACCAGGTTCTCACTTACTGCACAGACATCGAGATTGGTAGAATATGTACGTACAGATATATGTAATACACACATACATATATAGATATCTGTAGAGACTTATACACATACAGATAGATCTGACTGACAACAGATATGTCTGTACATGACTATCCCTCACTCTCTGTCCCACCCCCTCACACTCACACTCACCCTGTGTCTCTCTCTCACTCTCTCCCCCTCTCTCCCCACATCTATATGTATATATCTAAATCTATATATACATATTATATATACATATATACAAACAGATATATATACATATACAGATATAAATATATCAATACATATATATATATATATACATATGTATATATATATATATATATATATATATATAGACTGTGTGAGGCACATGTGTGCAGATGTCTTGCTACAGGTGCCTGGTGTCACAGGCATGGAGTGAACAGCAGTGTGGATACTGGAGTACCATACCCCATTCAAAAACACTGACACCAGTAACCACCACATATGTACATGCCTGCCCACCACTGCATGTGTCAGGGGGGGACAGGGTCAACAAGTGTACAATAGGCTCCACATCGATATACACAGTGGCACACTAGTCCTGTAATACCTGTACATGGAATGTGTCAGCAGACATGGTGTGTCAGCTATGGACATGTAGGTCACTGTACCCCTCCACACCCCACACTGTCCTACACGGTTTGTACCTCCCATGACAGCTACAGATATGGTGAATGACACAGACATATGCAAGTAACTGTGTCAATGCACTCAAACACCACAGCGCGCACACAGACTACCTACATAGAGGTTACCACTGCTAGATATACATAGTTCATTCACACCCATGAGAGTTGTCTACCAACCATGGTAACACCTCCAACATCCACAACACAAATTACCTATGTCTGTCGTCCTTGTCACTGCAGTATAGAGCACATGGTGGAGGTACGGGACCCTACCCACAGATATGACATACCCTGTAGTAGACTACACAGAATTAAGAAGCAAGGCTTCCCATAAGTAGATGTCAGACATGCCCCTGCTGAATGTTATGCTGATAGGTAATATGCCATATGAGTCACCCTGTTTAACTATGTGTAAGGAGCAGGTACGATCATAACACATGTGTCACAAGGGGCAGGGTAGCATAACAGTATGCTGCCGTAGGCCCAGGGCCAAAAGCACACTACCTACCTAGGACACAATGCACACCCATGAACACATTGCAAATGGAATATGTGAGGTGGAATGAGTGTGCTAGTGACTGGATGCATGTTGTGTACTGGTGTGATTGCTCAACATGACTGTCTGTCTGTCATGGTAGTGTGTATCCTTGGTGTGAGGCCAGAGACAGGTGTGTGGGGTATTATGATCAACACATACTACATTGCCATATTTTGTGCTGTGTTACCCTGTATGTCACTGTGGTGTAGGTAGGGTTATGGCAAGTAAGAGTAGTGTGCATTACCAGTGAAATATGTAATGTGCATTGTTTGCTTCTATTAAGCTATTAATATACTACTTTTTTCCCTCCCTTTACCTCCTTTAATTGCTAATCTCATGTAATTTCCAATATATTCCACTAGAGGGCAGCAGAACTCAGGGCTTGCAAAGCTGTTTCTTACTGCCAGCCAAACTCCTCTAGCCCTATGTACTAGCCTCTCACAGTTACCCCTGTTTGTACTCTTACTACAGGTAACTACCCCCCCCCACCCCTTGAAGGCCTGTAAAAGAAACTTTAACCTTGCTAGCCTTAATATAAATAAACCTGACAACTTGTTCTATTATCACTTACTACCCCAGTTAAAGAACTACTCAATTTACTCTCTACATAAACTACTTTTCCTGCTATAGAACTCTTTATTTGTCCCTTTTCCCCTACACAACTAAACTCAACTCTCAACCTCTTATGTCTTATGTTAAGTAGATAAAGAAAGTGCCTCTTACCTACTCAAAGCTTGTAAAACACAGTCTCACTGTATAACTGATTGCCCCCCCCAGCCTCTCTCAGCTGTGACCCGCTCTGTTCGCCCTACGGGCTCACTCCACTCCCCTACCCTACCCCCAATTCCCACACACCCCCAGTGGTCCTAAACTTATACTTCATAAACCACACCCTCTCTCCCAATCAACCAATCCCTTGCTCCTTCCTGTCAGGAAATTACCACACCCCTACATTTTTTCTTCCTACCAGAAACTATAACCAATATTTAGAGTATTTTATCATATCCCTTTCCTTCTAGCAAACCAGTATCAATTCCCTCTCTTTACACTCTTCTTTTCCAATTACCACCTATTTCAATTTTAGACTTAACTCCTAAAACTTCCTTACATATCTCTTCAAGTCACCTTTAGTAGTAATAAATAAAATGACCAAACCAATACTCTTAGCTTTAATTTCAATTGCTCTCAACTCCACCTACCTCATCACCTCCTTTGAAAAACTGTACTATTTCCATTTCAACTATTCCCCAAAACAAACGGCTATACATACTCCCATACTCCATAACACTCAAACTAACATCACTTTTGTTCCCACCTATCTACTACCTAAATGCCATAGATACTCCCACATTAAAAATAATAAACCCACAGTAAAGAAAGTAGAATATCTAACCAACTTTACAAATACTTCTACAATCAAACTAAGCAATCCCTCCTTAAAAGACGGTGACATCAACCCTAACCCTGGCCCTACTAATCCTGCTACCCTAATAACCCACCCTAAACTACTAAACTCTTTCCTAATAGGACACCTAAATATCCGCAGTATTAAAAACAAAGTAGCCCATCTCCACACCCTTCCAGATATTCACGGCTTTGACATCTTCTGCCTGACAGAAACTTGGTTAAAACCAGACACCAAAGACAATGAAGTAATTCCTCAAGGATATAATATATTAAGACAAGACCAAATAAAAAGCAAGGGTGGGGGAGTAGCAGTCCTATTCAAAGATGGACTTCAAATCTCATATCAACCTTCACGGCTTTAGTCAAACTATCACTTCCACAACTAGAATCAATAAACCAAATAAGAAAGAGAGTACCTTAGACTGGATACTTATAAATAAACAGAATCAAGCTTACAACATAGGAACTCTGCCAGACGATGTAAGCGATCATTCATTGACCTACATTCTAAGGCAAAAAAATGATATTGGATTTTGGATTTTGGCAAAGGCTCTTGCTACCCCCATAGTGCCTTTTTTAGGCAAGGCTCAAAAAGATAAACCCACCTCCATAGGTATCACAAGGGATAAGAAATTAAGAGTTATGCTACTCAACGCTAGAAGTCTAAACCTCAAGATGCATGCACTCGAAACTCTCCTTAGCATGGAGAACATCGATATCTATGCAGTAACAGAAACCTGGTTCAGGACTCACGAGAGCACCCCAGCACTACCAGGTTATACCTCATACCATGCTTTTCGGCCCCAAAACTTGGACTGAACCACAAAAGGAGGGGGAGTATCGATATTCATCAAAGATACCCACACCTCCAGGTTGGTGGCAAAGCACGAAGCATCGGAGACTATCCATGTGCAACTAACAGTGGGTAAAACTGCCTTCCAGTTTATAGCCTGCTACAGACCTCCCTCCCAAACCCAGGAACCCCACTCGGCCTTCCTGAGAACACTGGAAAATATGAAGGTCTCTCCAAACACCATTATATTGGGACTTCAACTACCCAAACATAGATTGGGAGCATTACTCTAGCTCCAACACCCTTGCCCAAAGGTTCCTAGAATTCATAAACTCAAATGCTATGGAACAACTTGTTGCCACTCCCACAAGAGGGGAAAACATACTGGACCTGATCATCACCAACATGGAGACTCTATGCTCCAGACCAGAAGTGTATCCCTCACTGGTAAGATCAGACCATAAACTGATCTCACTGGATATTCACATCCCGACCCCACCCCTGCCCAGAAAACCACAGTGAAAAACTTCTCTAAAGAAAATTTCACACTCCTCAAAACCGAGGTGGAATCCTTCAAAGCCCCGGCCTGTGGAAAATACGCCCAGACCGCAGAATCCTTTATAAATGCATTCTATGAACACCTTCAGGAATGCATGGATCATGCAATCCCAAATAAAACCAAGACCCAATCCTCCAAAGGCAGACGACCTGTCTGGTGGACCCCAGCCATAAACAAACTATACAATAGAAGGAGGAAACTACTACATGATAGAGCAAAATCCCAAAAAGGGAAGGCATCTCTGATCAGTATTAGCAAAAAACTAAGGGCACTCATAAAATCGTCAAAGGCCAGCTTCGAGAGAAAAATTACACAGGACACTAAAGATAATCACAAGGCTTTCTTTAGTTATGTTAGGAACCTGGGTGGGAATTCCCAGATATGCTCAGAATTAGTCCAAAATGACAAAAAATACACTGATCCCACAGACATTGCCAACATCCTAGCTAACAGGTTCAGCGCAAACTTCTCCCCCCCCCTCCCCACCAAAAGGGCAAATATCTATCCCAGCAGAGTGCTGCCCCCCCAACATCTCAGATGCTCAGGTGGGAGCCACCCTCTCCAAAGCAAAAAACACAGCATCAATGGGACCAGACGGTGTCCCAGGCTGCGTCCTACATAAACTCCAAGAAGAGCTAAACCCAAACATAAAACTACTGTTCAATCTCAGCCTTACTACAGGATATGTACCCAAAGAGTGGCGTACAGCAACAGTGGTCCCTCTCCACAAAGGTGGTGCCTCAACGGACCCTGGAAACTATCGCCCCATAAGCCTGACTAGCTTGGTCTGCAAAGCTATGGAAAGGATCATCATGGACCTCATAAATAAAGATATTGGGGACCTACAGACACTGGATCCTACCCATTTTGGCTTTGTTAAGGGCAGATCCTGCCTCTTAAACCTGGTTGACTTCTTTGAAACAGTCACCAAGGCCATTGACAAAGGGAAGGTGGTCCACACAGCCTATCTGGACCTCGCAAAAGCCTTCGATACAATACCCCACTCAGGCATTATAGATAAGCTCACCAGCTTAAATATAAACCCCTATGTCACTAGATGGGTTGCAAACTGGCTCAAGGACAGAACCCACATGGTTAGAATTGCTGGAGCCATGTCAGACTCCAAACCAGTTACAAGTGGCGTCCCACAAGGCTCAGTCCTGGGACCTCTCTTGTTTGGTATATATTTCTCGGAGGTACAGGCCAACACAGAAGGACTGTGGCTGACCAAGTTCGCAGATGACTGCAAACTGGGCACCATAATCGACTCTCCAGCCGACACAAGCATCCTCCAAAAGGGCCTCATAGAAACAGACTGGTGCCAGAGCCATGGCCTCAAGCTAAACGCCAAAAAGTGTATAGTCATCCCCTTTGGCAAAAACAAAGTGCCCACAAATTACCACATAGGTGATAATCCATTAAGTACAGAAGAAGTCATTAGGGACCTGGGGACCCAAGTTGATAGCAATCTCTCATTTGACAACCACGTGGCCAAAGTGGTTAGAAAAACATTTTATATAGCCCACCTAATCATGAAGGGATTCACATTTAGATTAGGGGAGGTCATCGTGCCTCTTTACTCATCCCTCATCAGGCCCATAATCGAGTACAATGCCCCTTTTGGGATGTACCTTACCAAACACCTGCAGCAACTGGAAAGACCCCAAAAGTACCTCACCAAGAGGATCAAAGGGCTCAAACAGATGCCATATGCTGCCCGGTTAAAGAAACTCCAGCTCTACTCAGTGGCATACCTCCTGCTCAGAGGTGACCTGTGCCTGACGTATAAGGCCATGTCCAACCCGGAATTAAGGGACATGCTGCACCTCAAAAAATCCAAATCCCATCGAGCTACATGCTCGAGAGACTTGAACCTCAGCACTGAAATAAATAGGACATGCTGGAGGGACAGATTCATAACCCAGAGGCTCCCTTCACTATGGAATAAAATCTCAGTCCAGGTTAGGCAGAGTCCCTCATTGACTCTCTTCAAGAGGAATCTTGATGAGTGGATGGGAGATCATAGGTTTATCCCGGGTATCACTTCTGTGTCACTGTTAGACAGAGGCACAGTATACTAACCTCGAAAAAGGGCATAGCAAAATTAATTTAAAATGGGTGGCGAAAGCCAAACATACTCTGGCTAGGCTTATAAATGCCCTAGGGCAGATAGCCTAGTATGAACCTATGAACCTATGAACCTATATCTCTAATCCACCAACATGTAGGATTGCACGTTCCAACAAAAACTTTAACCCAGTACTTTTCCAAGATGAACTTAGAGCCTGTGACTGGAACCCTTTAAAAACACTACCACTAGAAGAAGCTGTTAAATACCTAAACTTTAAATTCTTATCGATCCTAGATAAGCATGCACCCAAACGGTCCATTAGAATGAAGTCCAAGCCTGCCCCCTGGCTTTCTAAAGAAACCAGACAAAAAATGTTACTTAGGAACAAGGCTTGGGCTAAATGGAGAGCTAACAAAACTATCTCAAATGAACAAACATTTAAGCATTTAAGAAATATTACTAAAAAGGCAATATTTACAGACAAAAAGAACTACTACTATAAGTTTCAGCAAAATCACCAAAACAATCCCCAAATGTTCTGATCTAGTTTAAATAAACTCCTAAACCCAGGCCACTCATGTACACCTACCCCATCCCAGGCCGAACAAAACACCCCCCCACCAAACTGCCAATACCTTCAATACCTTCTTCACAAAGACCATACAATCACTAGCCAGTCAACTAGTCCCTGACAACTCAAGCTTCTCTTCCACCATACCTGGCACTCTTCCAACATTCCATCTGAAACCCATCTCAACCACTCTCATCTATAAATACATCCAAAAACTTAAACCTTGTACTCCTTCTGCTGACCAGCTACCATCAGAATACCTGCAAAAAGCAGCCAAAGTAATTTCTTATCCCATTTCCATCCTCATAAATAGAACCATTAAAGAAGGAATAGTTCCAGACATCTGGAAAATCTCCCATATTATCCCCCTACACAAAGGGGGTACCTCTAATGATTATTCCAACTACCAGCCAGTAGCTCTATTATCACCCCTAGCAAACATTATGGAAAAATGCATTCACCAACAACTTTTAAACCATTTATCTCAACACAACATCATAGCAAACTGTCAGCATGGCTTTAGGCCATCCCATAGCACCACAACTGCCCTATTATCCTTTACAGATGCCATTAATAGAAATTGTAATAACAACAACCTCTCTTCTGCACTCTTTATTGACCTGTCAAAAGCATTTGACATGGTAAACCATACCCTTCTTATCAACATTCTTGAATCCCTTTCCCTTCACTGCCTGGCAATTCAATGGTTCAAGTCTTATCTTACCAATAGGCAACAGGCAGTTCTTTGGGAAAATAATATATCATCCCTTCTACCTGTCACACTCGGTGTCCCTCAGGGCTCTATTCTAGGTCCACTTCTTTTCTCACTGTTTATCAACGACCTCCATGTAGCCATTCCACAAGCCACCTGCATTCAATATGCAGATGATTCTACACTAATATGCTCAGCAAACTCCCCAAATGATCTACATTCTCTTACTCAGAATGTTTTCAACATAGTTGAAACATGGTTTATTAAACTTTGCCTCCTGCTCAATGCCAAAGAAACTAAACTCCTTCTCTTCACACCCACCAGCAAATCCTCCCCCATAGAATTCTCTGTCATCTCCAATAATGGCACAAGTATATTTCCTGATTCTACCACTAAATTGCTAGGAATTACTATTGACAATAACCTTACATTTGACAGCCACATAAATAACACCATCAAAACTGTCAATAGAAAAATGGGCTCCTTATATAGAATTAAACCTTTCCTAACACCAATAGCCAGAACTAAGATTGCACACTCCCATTTAATTTCAACTCTTCTGTATGCCTCACCAATCTAAAGAAAAATAATCTCATCAAACTAGCTAATTCCTATAATAACATTGCCAGATTTGCCTCCGGAAATCCTTTTAGAACTCACCATTGTCTGAATCTAACGCAGCTAGGCTGGCTTGAATTTCAAAACCAATTGAAACTCTCCCAACTCACCATTGCCCACAAGATATTTTATAAACCTAACAGCACCCCTATACTTTCCAATCTCATAATCCCATACAAAAATCTAAATTCTCTTCGCTCTTCCAGCAAACTTCTTGCTAGCATAAGCAAGTCTTACAACATGGCTGGAGTTTCACTGTTTTCCAACTCTGTGGGAAAAAACTGGAACTTACTACCTAAAGACCTAACTTTAATTTCTTCACTGCCTCTCTTTAAACAAAACCTGAAAAGACACCTCAAATCAAACTGGCTATGCCCCTGTAGCAACCCTGATTAACCTTCTCCTTCACTACAAATATTTCTTCTCTTGAACCTCTACCTATTTTACATTCTTTGCGGTAGGACTGTAACTGGTTTACAGAATTCAACATACTGATGTAATCTATCCTGCTTAATGCTCTGAAAATCTCTATCCTGTTAATATGCTGATAGTCTACATGTATCTCTGCATATTGAATTATCCTATACATATTGTCACCTCTACTATTGTAAATGCCTACATTACTCTAGTAATACTGCTGTAATTTACTGTATTCTAATTACTTCCTGCGTTTTGAATAATCTTCTATTGAAATCCATTCATTTATTATGTATTAATATTGATTTTTAATTTTTAACTGTTTTTTAATTATTTTTTAATTTTTTAAATGATTTTGTTTTAATTTTCAAATGTTTTTTAATTTTTTTATTTTTTTAATTTTTAAATGTTTAAATTTTTATTTTTGTTTCACTGGAGCTTTTCTCCCTGGGCCTCTACTGAAAATGGAAATATATCCAATTAGACTAGCCCGGTTAACAAATGTAAAATTAATAAAAATAAATAAAATGTTCCCCATACAGTACCTTGATTCAAACCCCCAGTGTGAGGTTGTGTATTGTACCTGAAACAGTGCGTTGACTGCTGCAGTATACTAGTCTGTTGTATGGAGTGTGCCAGGTACTGTTGCACAGTTGTCGGATGAGCACTGATATCTGGTCATGTACATGTGTATCCCCCAATAGACAGACAGATGCTATATATGGTGCCTAAGTTATATCACGGCAGTCAAGTATTATGTGTATTATGTGTGCTGTAGTCTGCTGACAGATATTGCTGACATATTTCCCTTCTCCTTTTCAGGGCCATGGATCACCAGCGGAACCCAGTCTACTTCGCTGCAGAGGAGGAGGAGATACACCAGACCCTGGTGCGGGATTTCACTCTACTCTTTTCCCGCACCAACCAGAACCAGCAGGAGAGGGCTGCACTGTGGCAAGACCTGGTCCGTCGGGTAAATGACATAGGCACACATAACCGGACATATGAGCAGGTACGCCATCACTGCAGTGATTTAATTAGAAATGTCCATCAGCGTGCGTCGGATATCCACAGGCAGCAGCTTGCCACAGGTGGTGGGGTGGCTAGACATCCCCCCCTCACCAGACTGGAGGGACTACTCCTGAGTGTTGTGGCTCCAGCACAGCAGCAACAACAACATACATGTGTAATGATGGAGGCTGGAGCCACACAGCAGCAGGACACAGAGCGTGCAGGTAACATGCCATGTGTATAGTTGACCATTCTGTACACTGTTAGGTTATGCATGTATGGGGTGTGTCCTCGATTTGTAGCTGTAATCTTGGTAATTATTGTGCATTAGTGATAACCTCATTATCTGCAGTACACCTGTGGAAGGTAACTGTTGCACTACTGAACTGTATCATGCCCACAGTATCAATGGCACAGTTGTGCCCACTGACGATAAATGTCTCTTTTCCACAGGTCCCTCTGGTGTAACAGCAAGGCATCCTATCCATGCTGGTGAGTGTGTAATACCATTACCTTCACTACTCTGTATACTAATAGTAATAATAGGCTGAAGCAGTAGTGCTATGTGTTTGATTGCAGGTGTGTTTGTGTCTGTGGGTTGATATCTCATATACTGGGGTGTGTGCATGTGCCCATGTGTGCATGTGCCCATGTGTGCATGTGCGCATAAGTGGTGGCATTGTGTACACATTGTAAACTGTGTTTCCTGTCTTACTCCCACAGGTTCTGGTGCTGCTCTGGTGTTGTGCAGCAGGGAACTCGAATCAGCCTCTGTGGATAGTGATAATGATGATACCTGTGTAATAGCACAGGTAGGTGTGCCAGGGTCCATCATTGGTCAGCCAATTGACACTACACAGCTGTCGACCCCATCAATGTGCACCGTCATCCTGCCAATACATCCTTTGTCACCAATGTCCCTAGGTGATGGATAGGATACAGTGGGCATTGACCAGGGTAAGTTGGTACCGGTGGCATATGCATCCCCACACTGCAGCCATGGCCAGGGCCCTGACATGGTACCACACAGGCAGATGTCCATGGGTTCTCGTGGGAGCGTCCGTGGGTGTACCGCCCCTGTCAGACGTGCCCACAGAGGTCTTTCAACCCCAGCTATGTTTCGGGCTGTAATGCAGGCACAGGCACGTATGGAACGGTACACCAGACAGGGTCTGAGGGAGCTGAGAGCATGTCGCACAGCCATGAATGACAGTATGCGTGATGATGCGGCTGCCATCCACAACTTCACCAAGGTAATTGGCAGACATTGGGGGGACACATTAGATCTGTTCCACAACTATATGTCCATGAGCCAGGGCAATGGTGGATGGTTGAGGTGTCGACTTGGCTGTATGCCAGCAACAGCAGCAGCTGGCAGCCGTCGCTGATGACAACAGGGCCGCGGACGCTCACATAGTGCCAGCAGCAGCCCCAGCAATGCTGGGTCTGTGCTGTCATTGGACCGCCCCAGGAGACCACGTGCACGTGGCGCTGGACAGTCCCAACAGGGACCTGTCTCCAGTCAACAAACACCTGCTTCTGATGACAGTACTCAGTCTGGCTTGGTAACTGATATGGTCCGTAGCACCCCTGCCAGGCACAGGTACCATGTCCGTGGCCACAGACAGTGATCTGTATGACCTGGCAGGTACAGTCTGTGGCTATCCACAAACACCTGTATATGGCAGCCATGAGGTGGGACTGTGTGCATTCATACACACATGCAAAGTGATAACACCTAGGGCTACCACATACATGCACACACTGCATCAACATTGCCCCATCTTGTACTGCTGTCCCTCACCAACACACACACAGACATGTCAATTGGTTGTATCAGTGGCAGACCCAGGCATACCAGGTACACACCCTGTGCATATGATGAAACTGTGCCACCTCCTGCAATCTGTAAAATCAGTGCAGGAACAGGTTAACATGGTGCTGATGCACAGGGTGACTACATAGATGTATTGTAATAATATGATGTTGACAACAGTACAGTGTAATTATAGCATTGTGGGTATATACCAGCATGCCTGATGCAGTTACAGTATGAATATCATTGTATTGTTTTGTACACCCATAGTAATTACCACTGTGTTCGGACTGCACATCTTTGCATACTGGTGGTGAGGCTGTGAAGGGATGGCCACCTACATAGGTAGCACAGGGGATACAACAATGTACATATTGATACTCAATGATGGCCATGTCAACTGCGAGTTGCATGGTGTCCACACACAACTCTGCAATGCAGATGTTTCAGGATGTTGATATCTGTGCAGTACTACTCAACAGGTTCCAGGCTCACAAGAGCACACTAGCACTACAAGGTCACACCTCATACCATGCATAACAGCACCAAAACACAGAACTAGCTATGACAGGAGGGAGAGTGTCCATACATGTCAAGGATACTGTGGTGCCAGGACAGGTAGCATACATCATACTAAGTTTGGAACTGCTGAGTGAGGGCTCAGTGTCTGTTATTTGACATGTGTATTATTACAGGTATGAGCACTTGGGTATCAGGCCAGTTATTCAACATTACGAAGGTACGTGGTCTATACACTTGTGGGGGGTGCAGCTGGACCCAGCACGTCTGACCTGGGAATGTCTGGGTACTGGCTTAGAGTGCCTGCATATATGCACTGTTACATACTGGAAGTCGTACACCTTGTTTGTTGTAGCATAGTCTACATACAGGCCTGCTGACTGTAGCTTTGTCTGTATGCATGTTTGCCTGTTATGTTCCTGAAACACTGATTCCACCTGCACTGCAGATATACAGTGCCTCTGTGGATCCCTAGTGACATCTGTGTTGCTTACTGTACTGATGTTCATGTGTCACTTGACAGAACGTCACTGTTTGTCCTGTTTGCATGTAGCTTGCCTGTAACACATTGCATATGACTTACCTCACATTTGCTCAAGACAGCATTCATATATGCCAGCACTAACAAATCAGGAGCACTACACCCTCACATAGTCACCTTGAGTACCTTGTTCCCCATTGGCCCTATGTGTCGTTACTTAGTATGGGAGTCACATTGCTATGGTAGCAAGTGCAAAGGTCACCTGCCAGTCTACTCTCAGGTCCAGTTGGTGAATCTGTGAGTCATGTGGCAATGTTACAGCTGCCTCATGTACACAGACAACCCTCTCCCCTTCCCATACATGTACAGCACATGTGAGAGATGCAACCACATAGCCAAACTGGGGGCTAAGCTCTATTTACACAGCACTGGCATTCCCTATCAGGTGGAGTGGGATACTACAGTGAATACAGTACCAGTCTCCCATAGACCTGCCACGACCACAATCCAAACACAGAAACACACAGGTACATTATTGGGCTCTCAGAATAGCAACCTGCCTGAGCAGCTGACACCTGCAAAGCAGACACACAAGCAAACATTACGCCAGAGCAGAGCACATGCAACACATTGCTCACAAAGCCTGTGTGCCAAACAGTGTCAGGCCATATGGCTAGACAACACACCTGCTATGGTTGTATGAGGTACCTCTATTGTCACGTCCACGGTGGTCCTGCTCCCAGGCTGAACAAGGTGACAGTCATGCTGAGCTGCCCGTCGGGCACTATGATCCACCACATAACACTAGCAAAGCGGTCACTCCAAGGCATGTAGAAGTATGACTCAGTCATTGTCTGTGCCAGTGTGTATGACCTCTGACGCACCTTCCTGGACTACATGTTAGGGGACATAGAGTGGCTCTCTGAGCTTGTGGCACAGGTTGGTATGACCCTGGCCTTGAGTAGCATCTCACCCTCACCATGAATGCTGCCACAATATGTAGACAGGAGCATCGGTTTCTGCACTTAACGTATCTTTCAGTGACATCCAAAGGGGATCCAATGCCTGTAAGTGTGGGATTACATGCTGGACATGCCACATTGCTTTGCTTGGGACAGCTTGCACCTGTCACCCATGGACGTTGTATATTGGCAGAGGCTGTTGCTACACACATAGTGCCTTTGTATGCAAGGCTGACATTACATAGCCACCTACACATGTATCACACAGGATGGCACACTAATAGCAATGCTACTCAACAGCAGCAGTGTAAACCTCAAGATGCATGCAGTGGAATCTGTCCTTAGCATGGGGTACAGCAATATCCGTGCAGTAACAGGCTCCTGGTACAAGGCTCCCAGGTGCACACCATCAGTGCCAGGTCATTCCTGATACCATGCTTGTCATCCCCTACACATGCACCAAAATAGAACAGGGGGGATGTATCCAAAGGCACCTCAGATACACACACCCCCAGGTTGGTGGCACTGCACAAAGCATCAGAGCCTCTCCATGTGCAACACACAGTGGGTTAGACTGCCTTCAGGTTCATACCCTGGCACACACCATACTCCCATACCCAAGAAACCCACTTGGCCTTCCTGACAACACTGGGAATATGATGGTCTCTGCACACACCATTATATGGTTGTACTGCAACTACCCAAAAATACAGTGCAAGCATTATTCTAGATGCAAGACCCTATCTGAAGGTTTCTTAGCATTCATTCCCTGCATTGCTATGGAACAACTTGTTACCACTCCCACAAGTGGTGACAACATGCTGCACATGTTCATCACCAACATGTGAGCTATATGCTCCAGACCAATCATGTATCCCTTGCTGGTGGGATGACACCATCTACAACCCACACTGTATAGTCACATACCACATGCAGCCCCTGCACAGAACACCACAGTCATACAGTTGTCTGATGCATATTCCATGTAGTCACATGAGGCAGGCTTCAGACATGGGAACTCTTGCAGTTCACAGGTACATATGTATAGGTGGCACACACATACATCATGTGTGCATTGACATTACTGATATAATGTATGCCGTGCGATATTGGGAACAACACCCCACAGACATGGACAAACTGTGTGACAAAAATACACATGGCATTTGTAGGATACAAATCTCTACCTAACTATGTTAGATCACTTATGAGAGTCGCAGTAACAGAGTGTACTATTTGCATTACTGGGAGGATTGCTTTCTCCTGCTGTACTTATAGGGTGCTGACATCATCAGTGTTTAGACAGTGGAATATGCAGCATGTGTTGTGTAGTAATAGTTGCCAAAAGGGACATTTTTCATACACATGGAATTGCACACACTACTCCCCCACACACAGTCACACATACACTGGGCACTTGCAGGATTCATACCCCTACCTATCTATGTTATGACACTAGTGAGAGACGCATTAGCAGAGCGCGCTATTTGCATTACTGGGGGGATTGCTTTCTCCTGCTGTACTTATAGGGTGCTGACATCATCAGTGTTTAGACAGTGGAATGCATGTGTTGTGTAGTAATAGTTGCCAAAATGGACATTTCTCATGCACATGGAATTGCACACACTACTCCCCCCCACACACACACTGGGCACTTGCAGGATTCAAACCCCTATCTAACTATGTTATGACACTAGTGAGAGACACATTAGTAGAGTGCGCTATTTGCATTACTGGGGGATTGCTTTCTCCTGCTGTACTTATAGGGTGCTGATATCATCAGTGTTTAGACAGTGGAATATGCAGCATGTGTTGTGTAGTAATAGTTGCCAAAAGGGACATTTCTCATACACATGGAAGTACACACACAACTCCCCCACACACAGTCACACCCACACTGGGCACTTGCAGGATTCAAACCCCTACCTAACTATGTTATGACACTAGTAAGAGACGCATTAGCGGAGCGCACTATTTGCATTACTGGGGGGATTGCTTTCTCCTGCTGTACTTGTAGGGTGCTGGCATCATCAGTGTTTAGACAGTGGAATATGCAGCATGTGTTGTGTAGTAATAGTTGCCAAAAGGGACATTTCTCATACACATGGAATTGCACACACTACTCACCCACACACAGTCACCCACACACTGAGCACTTGGAGAATTCAAACCCCTACCTAACTATGTTATGACACTTGTTAGAGACGCAGTAGTGGAGCGCGCTATTCACATTACTGGGGATAATTTCTGCTCCTGACATATGTATAGTGTGCTGACATCATTATGGATGAAGAGGTATGTACATCTGTTACTATCCATCAGTAAGGGGGAGAGCATATCTATGCATTAACTTTGCACAGGCACAGTGGCCTACTGTACTGTGGAGGCAGATGCCAAATACATTGTGGATAGCCTTCTGTATTTCCTACGGACAACAGTCAGGTATTGCACTCTACGGCCATATGTTTACCTGTCAGATGCAAGTATCTGTTGCTCATATACTGTTTGTGGGTCTTTATTGCCATAGCCTTCCCTATCTCTATAAACAACATATGTACTGTGGGAGATGTTTGCATATGAGTGGGATCGAGTACTTTACTTATGTCTCTGTTGTGATTTCACTGTGTGCACTGGGCAGATTTCTGTATTGTGGGAGGTTCCTGTGTTAACACATAGAAATGCCAGATATGTGTTTGCAACTGCTGAGCTGTGACATGGCCTAAGTGTGTGGGCATGCCCAGTTCACAGTTTGTATGGCTTATTGACTGCCACATCTCATTTATCTAAGTGTGCGAGCATGCCCAGTGTGACCTTTCCTTATGTTTGGATCTGTGGACCACCACATTTCTGTTTGTGTGTGGATGCCATCTATATATCACATGTACAGTTGAGTGTTGGACATCAGGTTGTGTTCTTACTGCCCAACTGCTGTGTGTCTGAACCTAACAGGCATTATGCTGTGCCTGCAGGGTCGCCATGGGATAGTTTGCATACAGTTGTCATTATCCTTTCCTGCTGACCAAACAGTTGTATTGTTGTATAGAGTACTGGTGCAAAACTTTCACTGTGGTGGACAGTATAATCGGTTTCAGTCCTATCACTGCTTGTAATGTTTATAGTGAGCACACCAGACTGGTTGAGGGCCAGTTGTGCAGATATGACCATGTTGCATTTTGTTCAGATATGGACAGCTTAGTACATGATTGTCCGACATTGTTAATGTATTCCACAACTTTTGTGAACAGTGACAAACAATGGCCATGTGCCCTAGTCCATTTGTACTGCTAGTCAGAGAGTGTTTGTCCTTCAACACACATTTACTGGTGTTTGCCATGACATATGTCACGGTTAGTGTGCTGTGCCTCTGTCTACCCGTGACATACAGGTGATATCCAGGGTACACCTACCATCTCCCATCCAGTCATCATGATTCCTCTGGATGACAGTCACTGAGGGACTCCCTGGATATCCTGTAGTGGGAGTTTAGTCATGAGTGGAGTGAGCTTCTGGGTTATGGACCAATCAGTACAGCATGTCCTGTTTATGTCTGTGCTGGGGTTCAGGCCTGTCAGCTGCATAAGTCACCAGCATTCAGTGTTTACATGGTGCCAAATGTCCATTGATACCAGGTTGGTCATGGCTCTATACATCAGGCACAGTTCACCTCCAGCCAGGCAGTATGGCACTGTGTGGAGCTGCAGTTTCTTTGCTCAGGCGACACATGGCATCTTTTACAGCTCTGCGATCCTCCTGGTGGGGTATTTGTGTGGTCTTTCCAGTTGCTGCAGGTGTCTGCTACGGTACATCCCTGAAGGGCCATTGTACACAATTGTGAGGCTGCTGATGGATGACTGGAGAGGCACATTGACCTACCCTAACCAAGCTGTGCTTACCTTCATGATTAGGTGGGTATATGGTATGTTTCTGTAACCACTACAGACACATGGTTGTCACATGCAGGATATCTATCACCTTGTGTCCCCAGGTCTCTTATTGCTCCTGATGTATTTACTGGGTTAACACCTATGTGGTAATTTCTGGCCATGTACTGTGTTTCCACAGGGGTTGACTATACACTATTCTGCATTTAGCTTGTTGACATGGCTGTGGCACCACTTGTGTGTTTCTATGTGTGCCTTTTGTAGGTTGCTTGTGTCAGCTGGAGGGTCCAATATGGTGGCCAGTTTGTAGTCCTCTGCAAACCTGTTCAGACAGAGTCCTTCCATGTTGGCCTGTACGTATGTGACATATATAGCATACAAGAGGGGTCCCAGGACCATGCCTTGTGGGATGCCAGTTGTACCTGGTTTGCAGTCTGCCATGGCTACAGCATGTCTGCCAGGTCAGTTCTGTCCTTGAGCTGGTTTGCAACCCATCTGCTTGCATAGGGGTTTATAGTTAGGCTGGTGAGCTTATCTGTACCACCAACTAGAGTATTGTATGAAAGGGTTTAGCAAGGTCCAGATAGGCTGTGTGATCAACATTCCCCACATCACTGGGCTTGGTGCATGTTTTAAATGGGTCAGACATGTGTAGGGGGCAGGATCTGCCCTATGACAGCCAGACTGGGTAGGGTCCAATGTCTATAGGTACCCAATCTCGTTATTCATGGGATCCATGATCATCCTCTCCATTACTTTGCCAACCTAGATATTCGGGGTTGAGGGGTGATAGTTTGCAGTATCCATTCAGGCACCCCCTTTGTGGTGTGGGACCACTGTTGCTGTACACCGCTCTTTGGGTACATATCCTGTGGTAGGACTGATAGTGCACAGTAATGCTATTTGCTGTTCCATTCTTCTTGCAGTACTTGTTGGAAACAACCCAGGACACCATCTGGTACCATTCATGCTGTGTGCTATGCTTTGTGGATGCTGGCTGTTACCTCAGCATCTGCAATGTCGGGGGGCCAGCACTCTCCTGGGATAGATATTTGGCAGTTAGGTGCTGGTGGGGAGTTTGCAAATAATCTGTTAGGTAGGATGTTGGCAATGTGTGTGGGTTTGGTGTATTGTTTGTAATATTAGAGTGCTGCAGAGCATTTCTGTGGATTATCACCATGGTTCCTACCATCAGGTAGGACAGCTGTGTAATAATCCTTTGTGTCCTGCACAATTTGTATCATCATAGGTTCATAGGTTCATACTAGGCTATCTGCCCTGGCCTTGTTTGAGCACGGACAGACTGTGTGTGGGTCTCAACACCCCTTGCAATGTGCATATTATGCCCACATAGGGTTTACTTTCCTAGATGTGACACAGGGATGGCCCCCAGTGTACACCTACTATCTCCCATGCACTTCAACGGATTTCTCTTGTTGAGTTTGTGTGTGGAGCTCAGCCTATCATGGACTGGGATTCTGTTCCTGAGTGTCCTGAGCCTCTGGGTTATACATCTGTCCCTCCAGCACATCCTATTAATCTATGTGTAGAGGTTCAGATATCTCACTGTGGTGTGTCTGCTGGATTTGGGGTTTCTGCAGTGGAGCATGTCCATTCATTCTGTATTGGACATGGCCTTGTACATCAGGCATACATCACCTCTGACTGTGCAGTATGCTTCTGAATTAGGCTGTGGTTTCTTCAGCCAGGCTGCAGATGTCCAATGTTTGGACCCTTTATCCTGTTGGTGGGGTACATTTGGGGTCTTTCTGACTGCTGCATGTGTAAGGTAAGGCACATGCGAACTGGGGCATAGTTATCACGTATGGGCCTGATAAGGGAAGGGTATGGGGGCACAGTGACCTCTGTAGCTCTACATGTGCATCCTTTCATATTAAGGTTGCCAATATAGCAGGTCTTCCTGGCCACCTTGGCAATGTGTGTGTCACATGACAGGTTACCATCCACTTGTGTCCCTAGGTCCATGATTACTTCTTCCATACATAATGGATTGCCACCTATGTCATACTTTCTGTGTGCCTTGTTTGGTATTTGTTGGGACATTCATACTCTGAAGTGTCTTCAGGAAGGCTGGCTGGGGTACCTGGGTTTGTGTGTGGGGTCTGTAGCAGGCTTCAAACAGGCACACAGTTTGAGACAGTGTCACTTGCCCGTGGATAGTCCATGCTGCTTCTTGCTGTGGTACCAACCTGGGGGTGCGGTTATTCTTGATAAATACTGATAGCCACACTCCTATTGTCATAATTTCCATGTTTTGGAGCTGTAGAGTATGGTATGAGACATAACCTGGTAGTATTAGGGTGCTCTTCTGGGCCTTGCCCAAGTTTCTGTTATAGAACACATATTACCATTCTCCATGCTGTGGTGGGTTCGGTCTGCATGCACCTTGCAGGTTAGACTTCTGGCATTGGGTAGCATTACGTCCAGATTATTATCCCTTGTGCTACCTATGTTGGTGGATTTGTGTTTCCAGACTTACCTATTCCAGGCACAGTGGGGGTAACAACAGCCTTTGCCAGTATCTACACAGCCAGGTGTGCTGGGTGCGTGCCATCCCTAGCAGGTGGGGCATCATGTCTTGCTCGGCATGTCAGCCCAGGCTGTCAGCCATGTACTTGATCTTGTTGCCTTCATAGTGTGGCATCATGCTTGGTGAGGGTGAGATGTTAGGTTGGGTCTTCATGTTTGCATATACTAGATGGTGTTACATTGCTTAACACATGGCAATCATGCCTCAGGTGGTGCTGCAGGGCTGCCTCTGTCAGATGCACATACTACACTCCCTGTACATGTTTGAGAGCAGGTTATGTCATGTTAGGCATCCCTGTTACTATATGAGTGAGTCAGAGAGGGGTATCATTCCCAGGGTTCCCACTGAGCCAGTGTATGTGCTATGCGTTGCCTCTTTGCCAAGGCCAGGGCATACTGGGCACGCCTCCTTCTGCCTACTGGGGCAGGCTCAGGTTGTTCCTCCTCCGAGTCACGCTCTGCCTGTGATGGCCTTGGCAATGGTGGGGGGCTGTTTGTCCCGGCCCTATGCTGGTCCTGCTGCAGCTGTTTTCGCAGGATCATATTATGTAGCATAGCACATACCATGACAATTTGGGTACATGTAGTTGGTGAGTACTGCAAGGCTCCACCAGATGTGTCCAGGCACCGGAACCGTGACTTGAGCAGCCCAAACACACGCTCTATTACATTACGTGTTTGTGCGTGTGCCTCATTATGGCGTTCCTGTTCAGGTGTGTGTGCGTTTCTGATGGGTGTCATCAGCCATGGCTCCAGTGCATAACCTGCATCCCCCACTAGGTGTCCATGTGGGATGTCCCCATTGGCAAATGTCTGGTACAGCTGCGTCAAATGCCAGATATGGGAATCATGGTAGCTCCCAGTGCAGCCAGCACACACATTCATTATTATGCCCTGGGCATCACACATGACCTGGCAGTTGATGGAGGGGAAGCCCTTGCGGTTAATGTAGGCCCTACCCCGCTCACCGGCTGGTGCTTTGATGCGTATGTGCGTGCAGTCTATTGCACCCACTACCTCAGGGTATTCCGCTATTTGCTGGAAGAGACGCATATTGCTGGCCAATACCTCACGGGCATTGGGGAAATATACATGATCACCGACATGTGCTGACATGGCATCCAGGAACTGGTGCAGTAAACGAAAAAAACAACTGCAGAACGTAGAGAATATAGGAAACTTGTTGGAAAAACCACTTTAATAACAGAGCAAAGCTTTCGGGCAGAACCCTTCTTCAATACTAACACATTCAAGTCTGAACATTGAAAGCTTATATATAGGTCTAAAATCACATGATCAGCAGCCAAAAAATCATGTGATAACAAAACATAAAATGCAAAAACGTATACATTGTAAAACATTATAAAATCATCTTATAGTATTACGTAATTTAACTAAAATTGGTTTTAAACTAACTTTGCTATTAATTCCTGGAGATAAATCAGCAGCTAATCTCAGGATCCATTCAAATTCCTTAGTTTCTAGGTAATTATTCATATCCCCACCCCTAGCATTAGAGCAGATTATATCAATAACTCTAAACTTAAAGGAATGCTCAGGACCACAAGTGTTAATATGCTTAAATAATGCATTATTTTCACAACATCTTCTAATTTCTGAATTATGATCGATAATACGGTCTTTTAACTTGCGTATAGTTTTACCTACATAGAACGAGGTACAAGATTTACATGTGGCCAAATAAACAATACCTGAAGTATTACATGTAGCTGAGATTTTAAAATTAAAAACTTGACCAGTGTTAGGATGTGTGAATATATTACTACCAATACCAAACATCTGCGCACAAGCAACACAATTAGAGCACTGAAAAGTGCCATGTTTAGCAGCTGAAATCATAGATCTAGGTTTATAAAAATCTTTAAAACACAATAAACTTTTAATAGTCTTCATATTTCTATATGAAAAATGCGGTTTGTCACCCAAAATGGCTTTCAATTCATCTAAAGCCAATAAAATTAACCAATTTCTTGATATAATCTGCTGAATTAGATCTTCTATTAAAGGTTGTAATATATCTGACTGAAGATATTTCTTTATCATTATTATTTTTTTTTATGGTAGTTGGGGAAGTAACCACATCATGAGTAAAGTTAATAGGTTTCAAATAGGTTCTCCTTGCTTCTAATACATGTATTTTAAGTTTGTAAAGTAACTGGGCATCATAGCCACTCGAAATAAAGTCAACAATCAGGTCATCAAGTTAGGACTTAAAGACATCATCATCTGTATTCAGTCGCTGATTCTAATAAATTGGGATTTTACCACACTATTAAAGATATGTGGGGCATGCATACTGCTATAATGCAAATATTTACAACAACTAACTTCCTTCTTATGAACACTGGTATTAAGTATTCCATCATTTAGCTGAAGTTTTACATCTAAGTAACAATTCACACTTTCAGATACTCGCATCTTAAATTTCAAATAATCAGTTGTGGAATTTAAATAATCAACAAAAACATCTAGCTCGTGTAATGTACCATTCCATATGATCAGGCAATCATCTACAAATCGTTGGTAGAAACTAATATGGGCACACAAATTCCTATTACTATATAGATATTTCTGTTCCCATTGATAAAGAACTAGATTGGCATACGTATTTGCCACAGAGGTGCCCATAGCTACCCCTGTTAATTGTAGATAGAGAGTAGAAAATCTCTCAACAGCTCTAGTCCAACATCATTAGGAATGACCGTGAACAAAGATACAATATCAAGTGTTACCAGATAATGCTCCCTTGTTTTTATATCAAGCTCATTTCTGTTATACCATTGATGTAACTTAAATAACAGATCATAAGTATCTTTCAAAATAGTGTTGCAATTAAATAAATATGGTTGTAACTGTTTGTGCAAGTAAACAGAGACTGGCTCTGTAATCCAGCCTCCACCAGAGACAATTGGTCTCATTGGTGGGTTGTCCATTGATTTGTGTACTTTTGGGATACCATACAAATGAGGTATCAAAGGACAAGGTACAGTCAGAAAATGAAACAAGTCAAGGTCAATATCACCGTTAAGCTGGAGTTCAAATACTACCATGTTAACATAGCTCACACATTTCTTTACATCTACATGTGTAACAATTTTAAATGCAGTCTCATCATCCAGTAATAAAGAAACAGCTGAAAAGTACTTATCTCGATCCATAATAACAGGCATACCGCCTTTATCCGCTTGCTTTATTACAATATCTTTACTGTCTTGTAGGCTTTTAAGCGCTTTATATTCTGCAAAGTTCAAATTATAGTTTTTATTCCTTATGGGCCGTGAATACAGTTCTCTTATTTGTAATTCACATACATCGTGGAAAGCGTTCAATACAGGAGCACTAACTGGAATGAAAGTGCTTCGTCGTTTTAAATTATCCCCAAAAGAGTTAGATTTACCAAATAACAGTCTCAGATTTAAATTCCGAACAAACAACTTTAAGTCAGTTAAAGCAGACACGACATTATCACTACAAGAAGGTATAAACTTAAATCCCTTACTTAAGAGTGAAAGATGAGCAGGAAGTAGCTCCTGGTGCAGTACCCTGGAGGCTGATGCCTGTGATATCCCCATCATATCACCAGTTGGTCTCTGGAAGGTACCTGTTGCTAGTATTCTTAGGCCAACACATACCTTGGTTTCCACTGGGATGGGTTCCCCTCTGTTGGTTCTGTGTGTGAGGTGTGGCCTGCACAGCTCAACAATTTGCTGCAGGAGGTCTCTGTCTACTCTATAGCGCTCCACTATCTCCAGCTCATGTAACCCCTGGTAGGTGACCCTGGGCCTGTACACTCTTCTCCGTCTCCTCATTGTGGGTTGTCTGACAGCATTTCCATTGTCACCACCCTCAGCAAGTCTCCTATGTCTCTTTATGACAGCTATGGCAGCCCCTAGCATGTTTGGTCTGAGTGCAGCTTTTTCAGTTTTCACTTCTACTAGCTTACTCCTGTCTTGCAGTGTCTCTTGAGAGAAACATACTGCAATGCTGTTTGCAGTATTTTAAGTGCTGGGCTGGGCTTGTATTCTGCCTGCTTCTAATTGTTTTCACCTGCTACCTCTACAGGTATTCCCTGCTAGTTTCCTACTATTTCTTCTGCTTCCTTTTCCTCTCTGTTTCCTCAGGGGGAGCAGCACGCATACCAGCGAAAACACGCTCACAGTGGCTACCACGCATGCACACATACTTACACGGACTAGAATCTGCTTATTCAGGTTAAAACGCGTGCACACCAGCGCAAACAGGTTTACAGATCTTTAAACAGGCTCCTACATGCTTACTCTGTCTTACACGCGCGCACTCTGTCTTACTCGTAGCTCCCAGCACGCACACGCCCGCATGCACGTACAGCAGGAAACTTTGGTGTTGGCCACAGTGTACACCTTCCATTTCTTGACTTTCCCATGCTTATCTGTTGACACTCCTCTTTTTCTGCTGTGTGATTGATATGTTTCACATACCACTTTGCTCCAATGAGCTTTATTTCTTCCTGACATTCCCCCCTGTGATGTCACCTATCTTCTACTCTGGTACTCCCCCTTATCTAACTCTTACACTACATGGACTGTGCTCAATTGCTATGTGACAGTGTGATTCACTATCCTATCATTCATTTACATAGGATTGCCTACTAATGCTTAGTTACATGTCTTACACTCAGCTTCCCCCCTTAGCAACCACTAGACGGTGGCCATGTTGTTTTTGGTTTGCTAGTCCCTGCATTGCAAATCCATGCATTATATAATTCAAACCTTCATTTTTCAGTTTTATATAGCGCAGCCCGTTTATGCGGGGCTGCGCTGCGTTTAAACATCGCAGATCTACGAAAAAAAAAAAACTCTTTTTTTTTCATGTTTGCATCGGTTTACCATGCCAATGGCCACATATTTGGCCATTGGCATGCTGTCTGTAACATTTGCACAGTTTATTTGGAGCTGTCATGGCTCAGATGTGTTATTTGCAGTAACAAACTCAGTTGTCAGCTGAGTACATTTCTGCAACTAACACGACTCTTACACGGGCTGGTTTCAGCTTTGTGGGTCGCTTAATCTACCTCATTTGCAAATCTTTCAGCTGCAAGTGGGGTGATTAGCATATCCACGCCCTGCCCGTGTAAGAGTCATTTTAGCTTTCTCTTACACGGGATTTTGGGCTGTTCCTGGATCGCGATGGCTGCATGGAGTCTTACACGGCTCTTAGACGCCGTGCAAGCCATCATGAATCCTGCCCATAGTCTTATTAATGCTCTATCAAAGATGCCCAAGTTCCTTTTCTTCTTTTTTAACCTGCTAATAGTATTCTTGCATTTACTATTTCAGCCATAAACACAGTAGTTTTGCAGCTTTCATATATTTAGCTCAGAACTTTACTCCCAATTTAATTCTGTCTTTCACTGGATATCATAGAACTTCACTTTATGTTCTCATTCATATGCTGCTATTTCCCCTGTTAATATTTTTAATATGTTATTCCTGCAGGCTGGCTTTTTTTCATATTGCTTCTCTTGGACTTCTTTTCATTGGTTTTCACTCGGGAACTCTCTCATTTCTTTCAATACCATCTTAAAGATCTCCCAAGTGGTTAAGAAACAGCAGTCATTGTTGCAGTTTTCCTCCTAGAAATGACTTGCCCAGCTTCTAAGTAAATCTCTGCCTGCAGTTGTCATAATTAATAGGACTCAAAATCTCCACAAGTCCCTCAGATTTGGACAGTCTGCCATTTCCAGAGGCATTAGAACCATACTATGGTCTGAGAAGACAGTGGTCATAAAGGGCACCCCTTTAACCCTATGCAGTAGCCTGGAAGATACCAGAAAAACACAGGACTGAAGCCAAGAGGATCTGTATGGGCAAGTCATGGCAATTGAGTTGGTGTTTTGTATTAATTTACACTGACACTGAGGTTTAACATCTACCTGTGAACTCCATCATACCCATTACTTGACTCCATTACAGGTATACACTATAGACAAACTGCAGAGTGTCATTTTACAAGTGTAATGATAAGTATGGCAGCTATCAAAGAGGACTAAAGGTCTAACCTGAAAGAGCTGCTGCTTGTGCCAAGGGTGGTACAGGGTTTGAGTCTTTCCATTTCCTGCTGTGCAACTTGAGGAAGTCACTTAACCAGGCAATGCATTGCGCAATTTGGAATTTTGGTTAGTTATCTTAGGGGTATCCTAGACTGTAGGCATAGTAACTCTGTGCAAATGTATAATAACCTGGACAGTCAGTTTTTTTTTTGAGTCACTTCTTTACACAGGATTCTTTGTGTAATTTTTTAACTGCTCTGCACTGCTGCATGCAGTGCAGGCATTAAAATACATTGACTGGGACACGTATAATCACAAGAGAGGAGATAAAATGTTATACCTGACTGTACTGGAGGTGAGTGTGCTGTAAATCATGAAAAGTGGTGAGTTACATGCAGCTATATAACTTACTGGGGAAAGGGTCACTGCAGAGACAGGGAAATTAACAGATGTCACTGTGCTGGAGAGAGGAGCACCACAGTGAGGGGTGTTAACATCAGTGTGCAGGGAAAATGTGTTATGAATGAGTGCCGTGAACATACCTGATTAACACTCTGATGTGTAGGGTAGGTTTGGGAGAACAGGCATCTACAGAGACTACAGGCCTCTCTTCTTCTATCAAGTACAGTGTTGGAATGTATTTACTGTTTGGTAGGTGAACCTGATCATCACAGCTTTCACCTTCATCACTTAGGTGAGTGGACCTAATTCTGAAGGTCTTAAGCTGAGCTACACAGTAGGTGCTGCAAGGGAAAATGGCCGACTAAAATGCAGAAACCTGGTGACCATTCAGCATCACCAGCTTGTGACACAGTGCCAGCTGGTAATGGTGAGCTGCTATAGCATCATCTGTTTTAATTTATAAAACACTTAGTCACTGATACGACTCAACTAGTGAGCCATTTCAGGCTTAATTTCATAGGGCACATGGATGGATGGATGGATGGACGGATGGACAGTATGTTTCATAGCTGTTTCTGCACTCTGTAGATACAGATAAATGGAGTCTATATTAATTCCATGAAAGACATATTCATCAAATACATCTTCAGCGAACCGTGGAATTTTTCCTATGGTTCACAGACACTTGGCCTACCAGCCATCTGGAACACACAATGTACTAAATCAAATTCACCCAAGTGCAGGGTTGTGCCCTCACACACCCCTAACTATATATATATATATATATATGTATATATATATATATATATTTATATACCAACTCTGGGATCACACTAAAGTGGGGAAAAAGGGCAAAGTTGAGGTGATGTCAAATTTTTGTGAAATGTGGTGTTGCTTGTTCATCTCCAACACATAACAAGAAGGCTTGGGGTTTTGTTTAGATGCTTTAATAATAGAAACACATCAGGATGGATAGCAGCATCTTTAAATAAGAACAAACTAGTTAACAGACAGAGCTTACAAACATACATGCTTACATCTCGACAGCTTACAACAAAATGGTAATCAGGCTTGCATGTCCTCAGTATTTATACAGTTGTGCAAGCCCTTGGATAGCTTCTTAAAGGTATATACACATACATTGATCTACACGTGGGAAAAATTCTGCGGTTGTTGAAGTGAATTTCGGCGTCTGATGTTCGCTGAAGATGTATTTGATGAATACATCTTTTGTGGAACTAATATAGACCCAGTAAATGACATCAGTAATAGTTATCTGTTCCACTTTATTAATTGTGAGGCTCTATTTGGAGCCCTGCCTGTGAAGTGCAGCTTATGATTCAAATGTTATACTGTAGTCTGTTAGATATTTTTCCATGAGTCTCCACAACATTTTCTTTTTCTGAATCTGATTCTGGATGTATAAGAGCAGAATCATTCTCACCTAGGTGTATAAGGGTTGTAAAAAAAAACATTACCAATGCTGCACTTCATACAATTTTCTGTAATAAATGTATCCATTAAAGTTGTGGGTATCAGCATTATCAACATACTTTTAATTTTATTAAACTATGAAACTTAACAATGAAACAACAATTTTACCAAGATAGCATCATTCTTGAGTAATGAAATACATACTTTCTTTGTAAGCTATCAGCCCATCTGGCCTGGCGCATCATCCTTAATGTTACACATTATTGTATTTCACCTGAGTGGCCTTGTTCTAGCTTAGTTTTATTTTCTCTACTACTTTTTCATTACCATTAAGCTGAACATTTTCTCAGTTATACATAAAACTATTGCAGTCGATAGAGCACCATGATTACACACCAAAATTCAGAAAAAGATAAACCTGTTACATGCTTTTGTAGCATGAAACCCAACCATAACAGACTTTCAAAGGTGTGTTACAAATGTTACATATCCCTAAGCACTGTTACAGTTGAGGATAAGGGAATGGACGTTCCTTCACTCTCAACGGTCCCTAAACATCTTCCCTTCTATGATCACATACGTTTACAGATGTCAATTTTTAAGTAACTTATTTAAATTAGAGAAATGTTTAAACACTGTTACTAATGTTTTTTTCCCTTCCTAGCTGTCTATGCCACAATATTGCTTTGGTGAGTTTCAAAACCAGTAAAACATTTTGGCTCTTTTTGTAACTAGCAGCAAACAAGGTAAACAAAGCTCCATACACTATAAAAAGTTACGATCAGGTCTCACTGATCATAACCCATTACTACTTCTAAGAGACACAGATGCCGATGTTCTCCACCAGAGCTTCGCTCTCAAGGTGCATTTTTGGCATCTATGTCTCAGACATGATCTTTGCCCACTACATCGATAAATCAAAAATAGCGCTTGATTATTATTACTTTTGCAAACCTGGTGTATATATAATCTGCCTGTATCACTAAGAAATATGTGCTGTGCTGCCCTGTATTATGTCTTATTAGTTCTACTGAATATTTAATTGGACTCTTCCATTCTATTCCTTTGCATAACTACATTTTTATCACCAGAGTCCTTTCTCATTTTCTCTTGTCATTTCACAAGCCTATCGATTTGTTCATCTGGTGTTAAATATCTTTGATAACTGTGTTCCAAATATATCTGAACTTTTTCCAAAATGATAGAAAACACTCTCAGACATTGACCATTGCTGTATGTCGCATATGTCTATTAATCTGTCATTTCCCAGGACTGATTGTTTTTAACATGTGCAAATTAATTCTTTTCCTCTTATTTTCTGTATTTTTGCCTTTCTCCAAACCACCATATCCTCCTTAGAAGGTATCATAGCTTTGACACAGGTTTCTTACATAATATCTTAGCTCATGCACGCATTTTTGAAGCAAAAACATGTTTGCATTTAACTATTTTCAACTTAAACATCAGTCCAGTATGGTGGCTTTGTCATAGTTTTTTGTAACACAGCATATTCATTTATATAACAAGTCTAAGATTTGATATGTCCCCCTGTGTTATTTACATGGTCATTCCACTGGATCACTCAGCCTGCCAAGGTAGTATACAATACAAATGTACAGAAAAATACAGTCATTCACTGGGTTCTGTTTTGATTAATATCCTGCTTTGAGTGTTACTCAAAGCCTTGCATTTTCCAATATTTACCAGACTGAGATTTCAGGACAGGGAATGTATGATGGCATAAAGGGCTTTGTAGTGATCTGTACAAAAATGTGCCATATCTCAGTACAGATAGACTTGTGTATGTAAGGCAGTAACAGCTGACTGGTTTCAGTGTGATGACAATCACTACTACAGCTCTCATTTCTGAATTTTGGTTAAACTGAGACCCACAAACCTGAATTCTCCCAAAATTTGTTTCTACTTGGCAGCAACACATCCTAGGCTGTAACTCCCTGAATCAGATTCCAAACATTGGGTTATAGCTCTGATCCATGAAATTCCTATTGCTGTTCCTTTATCTGCTGCAGGGTTGCCGTCTACAAACATGCATATCATGCTCTTCATCCCTTCAATTTCTATCTTCTTGCTCATGAGCATATTGAAGTAGAACTGGCTCAAAGCAGCACCTTGTACTCTTTGCCATGTACTTCTTCCTATTCATCACAAATTATTTAATTCCAGTCCAGACTGTTAATTGTTTTAACCAAACTGTGCATACCAGCTTACTCCTTTTTTACACATGCAGTCCCCCCCCTTCATATTTTCGCTTACTTCTTTCTTACACATGCAGCCCCCTCCTCATATCTTTGCTTACTCCTTTCTTACACATGCAGACCCCCCCTTCATATCTTCGCTTACTCCTTTCTTACACATGCAGACTCCCCTTCATATCTTCGCTTACTCCTTTCTTACACATGCAGACCCCCCTTTGTATCTTCGCTTACTCCTTTCTTACACATGCAGACCCCCCTTCATATCTTCGCTTACTCCTTTCTTACACATGCAGACCCCCCCTTCGTATTTTCGCTTACTCCTTTCTTACACATGCAGACCCCCCTTCATATCTTTGCTTACTCCTTTCTTACACATGCAGACTCCCCTTCATATCTTCGCTTACTCCTTTCTTACACATGCAGACCCCCCTTCGTATCTTCGCTTACTCCTTTCTTACACATGCAGACCCCCCCTCGTATCTTCGCTTACTCCTTTCTTACACATGCAGACCCCCTTCATATCTTCGCTTACTCCTTTCTTACACATGCAGACCCCCTTCATATCTTTGCTTACTCCTTTCTTACACATGCAGACTCCCCTTCATATCTTCGCTTACTCCTTTCTTACACATGCAGACCCCCCCCCCCCTTCATATCTTCCTTCTCCTTATTTACTGCAGTCACAGGCTGAATGCATTGCTGAAGATGGAACTGGTTATCTGGATAGTCACTGGGGGCATATGGTGTAGATCTGTTACATAGTGCTAACATATTTAAAGGACAGCACATGCCTGCTATGAAATCCTATTATAGTTTCATAGGTACTTACTAGATGATTGGTTTGTGAAGACCTTACAAAGCCTAACCCTCCGTTTCAGTTCTAGATTTTAGCCCATATATTTTGCATACAAATAACCCAGAGATGTGTCAAAGAAGGGTACATTGAGACATTTGCACTTTTCCCTGATCCATGAGAGACAGATATGCTAAACTGTAGATGCATTTGTGGTTACCCATCCATTCATCCAATTTACATTTAAGTAGAGTGAGAGAAGTACTTTGTATTAGGTGAATAGATGGCCGCTCCACAGAAGTCATAATCTTTGATAGAACCCGTCCCTCCAACATGTTCTATTTATCTTGCAAAAGAAATTGAGATCCCTTGAGTGGGTGTTAATGATGGTAATGGACTTGTTAGTGTGTAGCAGACCCAATAGATCAAGATCTATTGAAGGTCTGGATGCAAGACAGAGGTTTCCTCTATGTAGCCTGTAGATACTTAGAAACAGGACAAGGTTTTGGGATAGTCTGCATAGATTTTATGATTTATGACCCCCCTGTCTGTGTGTGTGTGTGTGTGTGTGTGTGTGTGTGTGTGTGTGTGTGTGTGTGTGTGTGTGTGTGTGTGTGTGTGTGTTTTCAGTGCAAAAGTACTGTGGCAGATCCAGTTATGACAAATGTTTGGACAAATACATACTTAAAGGGGCATTGTGATCAATCACTATTTTAATTAAGAAAAAGCTTCATTATCTGCAAGTATAAAAGCAAACGATTATCACATCCATTTTAAAGCTGTGTAGTTATCTGGTTTTCTCACATGCTTTTCCACAGATAGTTTTACTATATATGTTGTCATGTATATACAGTGGCCATACTTTCTTTGGAATAAATGTTTAATTTGTCACCTGTTCTAGGCTTTATTTAGGATCTGTATCATTTATCCAAAACTTGTATAACATGTCCAGGCATTTTTTTTTCGTTTTGGAGTTTATATTGTGTGACTCATTAGGCAAATAACACTTTATCCAGTTCAGGGTTGAGGAAAAACTGGAGCTGTTTGCAACACTAAGTGGAAGCAAGACAGAGAAATGAATTCTGAGCAGGATATTTGTTGCGTAACATACATACACATGCACACACACACACGTACTAGTGCACACGTTCATGTGTTCACTTACTCATTCACATATGGCACAAATGCCTGTTGTCAGTTTTGAAAATAGCCAATTTACTCTATAGTATGCCTTTGAGAAAAGGGAGAAAACTTGAACATGTAGTGAAAATCCTTGCTGTCACAAGAAGACATACAGACTCTGTACAGATGTAATCATGATTATCCATCAAATAACATACTGAAAATAAATCAGTGAAAGCTAGTTTCAGCAAACAACATATCAAGAGTTTGTCCCCACTGCACCCTATGTGTGTGTGAGGAACACCCCCAATACCCTTAACGTATAGGGTCTATATTAGATCAGCGAACGCTTAAAAAAGGGAATGCTGATTGATCAACCTTATGTAAGCAAATGCTTACAATCTCGAACTGTCAGATCAGCGATTTTTTTCCTAGGGAAAACAATTGCTGATCCAAAACACATACACACAACAGAAGCACACCAAACAAACAGAAATCCATGCACATACACCTAAAATCTGACACCTAACTCTACACTAAACTATGCACACACCACTAACTATCCACTTACCTTAACCCAAACCCTAAGGTCCATCACAATCGCACACTCACCTCACCCGCTCCCTAACACTAACTCACCTAAATCTGCCCTAACCCTCATGTCCACATAATCACACACATACCTAACCCAAGCCCTAACCCAAACTCACCTAATCCACCCTAACACTCACATCCACACAATCGCACACTTACCTGAATCCGACCAGTAACTTTCCACCACAGCACTGAAAATACCGAAGCAACAGAAACGGACAACCAAATTCTTTCCCTAGGAAAAAATTTGAGTTTCTGTTGCTTCGATATTTCTAACTTTCGCTAAAATAAGGTCGATCAATCAGCGTTCGCTTGTTTAAGCATTCACTGATCTAATATAGACCCTAACTTATATATAAGTGCCAGTTTCACAGTCAAACAAAAATGGAGAAAGGGCAACACCTAAAGTTAACTAAAAGGAGCTGTCAGAAGTAATTCCTTTGCTCTGTTGTCAACTGGGCAGTGTGTGAAATCTCATGTCTCCTATAGGACAACCCAAACAAGAACTTAAGTAGAGAGCTACATGCTGTGAGGCAGCACAGCTAACCAATAATCACTGCATAACTGTGCAACCTATAAGCAAATACATTTTAAATATGATAGAGCTTACAGGGCAAAACTGTATATTTAATTTCTTATATGGCATAATTTTTCTAACACTAGATTCTGTAATAATTTTACTTCCTGTAGAAATTAGATTTTCTGCGCAGCATGATTTGCAAGCAAATTGTCAATATTCTTGTTGTTTAATTTCAGTGATTGATTATACTAGAATCAATGTAGTTATGTTGAATTATCCTTTAAATCTTCATAACTTAAAGGATATGAATCTGTACCTTTTGGAGTTATCAGGAAATATTAATTAAGCAAATGAATGCTAAATTATGCTTGTGTAATGATCAAAATTTCAGGCATTACATTTGAGTTTGATCATCTGTACAGGCTGTTCTTCAAAGATTGTTCTAAGTCGTGTGCTGCTCCTAAGTCATTTATATATCCTGTGGATAGCCACTGATGCACTAAATGGCCATGCTAGGCAATCAGGTATACATTTACTTTGTTCAGGATGGCCTATATCTATATATATATATATATATATATATATATATATATATATATATATATATGTGGATCTAGGACATTTGCTCGACTGAGCAAACGTCCGAATCCATAAAACCCGAACACACTTTAATGAAAGCGCTTTTATCGAAAAAGCGCTTTCGTTAAAGCATGTGACAAAAAAAAACATTACATTTACATTTTAGCAGGGGGGCTGTGCCCCACACACTCCCGCTACTTTAATATTCTCCCTCCGAGACCGCACTACAGTAGAGGAAAAGGAAATTTCCCTTACCCGCACTGTAGTACAGCCTCGGCAACAGTCATACTTACACGAAAGCGCTTCTTCGGTGAAAAGCACTTTCGCGTAAGTATGCCCGGCAGTTTGGATTTCAGTCATTTGCTCAGTCGAGCAAACATCCTAGATCTATATATATATATATATATATATATATATATATATATATATATATATAGGCTCACTTTATAACATCGAAATACTGAAATGTCGAATTTCAGTATCTCGAAGCTATAAAGTCGAATGTTCAAAATAGTGAACGTTCATAATCGCGAATTTGACGTATGTTGAAAATGTGTCGAATTCGCGGTTATGAAGTTGCGCTATGTAATGTCCGGGTTTGAGTTTTGTTGGTGCACGGTGCCGTGTTTGGATGTAGGTGTTATGTCAGGTAAGTGAGTGTTTTGTAAGGGTTTTGAGTGGGAGTTAGAGTGTGTGTGAGGGATTGGAAAATATGCGTGCATGAGTGAGCTTTTGTGTTGTGTTTGTGCGATCTCAGAGTTAGTATATATAAGTAGGGAGGGTGTGGGGGGTGCAGCCCCCAACATGGGTGGTGCAGGGGTGCTTGCCCCCATGCTTGTGTGTGTGAGTTGTGTATGTGTGTTGTTTTTGTTTATGTTGTGATGTGGGTGTTTTGTTGTATGTTTAGTGTAGTGTGTGCGGTGTTTTCGGTTATGTGGTTTCGCGGTTTTTGTTTGTCGGTGTTTTGTGGATTCGGTTTTATAGTCTTGAGATACTGAAATTCGATATTTCAGCATTTTGAGGTTATAAAGTGAATCCATATATATATATATATATATATATATATATATATATATACACACACATTTAAATTGGGTATGTTGGGAGACCAAACCCCCAGATGGATTATGAAGGGGTCTTTCCCCTGAAAAATTTGTCCATACTGAACAATCCAAGGGTATCTTTTGAAGATCTCAACCAAACACAGCAAAACCATTCAAAACTCCTTGTATTTTTTTTTTACTTTCTGCTGAATAAATTAAACTCTCTTCTAAATCATAGTCATCATCTTTTGTCTGACTTAATATGTATTTGTTTACCTTTTCTCACATATTTGTATACTGCAGTGAATAACTACACAGCTTGTAATTAATCCTTCAGATATTTTCAAGCATTAATTTCGTTTTAAATGCACACTGCAGAAAATAGCCTGTATGGCTGTAAATAAAAATGATTGCTTGAGTATATTTTACAAAAATGTGGTAGAAGAACACAAGTAAAGCAAAATAACCAACAATGGCCAACATTTCATGCTTAATTCTCAAATATAATTTCTTACTTGAGAGAATGATTACTATAGTCATTTCTTAATGTGCTGTGCTATAGTTGTTTTACAGGAACTGAAATGGAAAGAAAATAAGCTTCTAGAAAGAATGAAAGTGCATTTTGCTACTTTATCATCTATTTTCTGTCTTAATCATGGCGTTAGACTGGTCAAAAGGACTGTTTTCTGCTGTTTACACACACAGGCCGTATAGATCATTACTTTCAGAAAAATCTGTCTTGTATATTTATAGACTGAAATTTAGTGCTTCATGGATATATTTCTGTGCTGCAACTAGATCTGTTTGCCTCTAATCTATATGAATTTTAGCTCATGTTTTCAGAATTCAGATTAATTTAGTATATTTTTTACAGTGGTTGAAAATGAACAGGGTATAATCTTTACAATCTTCATTTGTTAAAGCAGTAGTACACTAGGTAATTCATTTCTGATTTATTTTCTTGAAAGTCACAGATGAAGAAAACTAGAATTACTTTGTTTAATATAAAAGATATGATTGGAATCATGGAGTAATATGACTCGAACATGCAATGTCGGCTTCAATTAAACTTTGATTTCTTATTCTGTGGAATAAACTAATTCTACATACTTTTGCAAGGAAGTAGATTATCTGATTTTTATTCTGGTTTATAATATTCCAGGTAGTAGATTATCTGATTTTTATTCTGGTTTATAATATTCCAGGTATGCACCATTGTATAAAGGTTAGCATTTTTACTTAGTATATACCTGACTTAAGAAAAGGGAGATTAGGAAGCAAGCTTGAAAGTGTTATTACTGTAAATACACAGATTGAAATTGTGTTAATCTAAAATATAATTTTGTGTGATATAAACATCAGAATCTGTTGAAGGTAATTATATATACTGGGTGTTTCATAGTTTAGTATAGTTTCATAGTATAGTACTAGGCTATCTGACCTGAGGCATTTGTAAGCCTAGCCATAGTGATGTGGCTTTTGCCACCCCATGAAATGGTACAAAAATTGCACAGAATAAATTTAGAATACTGTGCCCCTGTCTAGTAGTGACACAGTGAAGGTCCCCTTATATAATAGAATTAGTTTACTGTGCCCCTGTCTAGTAGTGACACAGATGTGACCCCTGGGGTAAACTTACGATCTCCCATCCACTCATCAAGATTTCTCTTGAAAAGAGTCAATGAGGGGCTCTGCCTAATACGAACTGGGATCCTGTTCCAAAGCATGGGAAGCCTCTGGGTTATGAATCTATCCCTCCAGCATGTCCTATTCATACTTGTGCCGAGGTTTAAGTCCTTAGCTCTCGTGGTCCTGATGGATTTGGATTTTTTGAGGTGGAGCATGTCCATCAGTTCCTGATTGGACATGGCCTTGTACGTCTGGCAGAGATCACCTCTGAGCAGGCGGTATGCTACTGAATAGAGCTGAAGTTTCTTTAGTCTGGCAGAATAAGACATATGTTGGAGACCCTTGATCCTCTTGCTGAGGCACTTTTGTGGTCTCTCCAGCTGTTGCAAATGCCGGGTGAGGTACATACCAAATAGGGCATTGTACTCAATCATGGGTCTGATGAGGGAGGAATATAGGGGTACAATGACATCCTTGGATCTGGATGTGAATCCCTTCATGATGAGGTGTGCAAGGTAGAATGTTTTTCTAACCACTTTGGCAACGTGGGTGTCAAATGAGAGGTCGCTGTCGACTTGGGTCCCTAGGTCTCTGATTACTTTTTCTGTACTCAGTGGGTTGCTGTCTATGTGATAATTTGTGGGTACTTTGTTTTTCCCAAAGGGGATGACTATACATTTTTTGGCATTTAGTTTAAGGCCGTGACTCCGGCACCAGTTGTCCGTTTCTGTGAGGCCTTTTTGTAGGATGTTTGTGTCTGCTGGTGTATCGACTATGGCGCCTAGCTTGCAGTCATCTGCGAACTTTGTCAGCCACAGCCCTCCCATGTTTGCTTTAACATCTGAGAAATAAATGCCGAACAAGAGGGGTCCCAGGACAGATCCCTGTGGGACACCACTTGTGACTGGCTTTGAGTCTGACATTGCTCCAGCGATTTTAACTTTATGGGTTCTGTCCTTTAGCCAGTTTGCAACCCATCTAGTGACATAAGGGTTTACTTTTAAGCTGTTGAGCTTATCTATGATGCCTGAGTGGGGTATTGTGTCGAAGGCCTTAGCCAAGTCCAGGTATGCTGTATGGACTGCTTTGCCCTCATCAATGGCTCTAGTGACTGTTTCAAAAAAGTCAACCAGATTTAAAAGGCAGGATCTGCCCTTTACAAAGCCGAACTGGGTGGGGTCAAGTGTCTGTAGGTCCCCTATGTCTCTGTTTATGAGTTCCATAATGATTCTTTCCATAGCTTTGCAGACCAGGCTGGTTAAGCTTATGGGGCGGTAGTTTCCAGGGTCTGTAGAGGCACCCCTTGTGGAGTGGGACCACTGTTGCTGTATGCCAGTGTTCAGGTACATATCCCAAGTAAGGCTAAGGTTAAATAGCATTTTATGTGTGGGTTTAGCTCCTCTTGGAGTTCACGTAACACGCAACCCGGGATACCATCAGGTCCCATTGATGCTGTGTTTTTTGCTTTGTTTAGGGCGGTTCTCACTTGGACATCTGAGATGACAGGGAGATTACATTCAGCTGGGATAGGTATTTCTTCTTTTGGGGGTGAAGGAGGGGAGAAATTTGCACTGAACCTGTCAGCCAGAATGTTGGCAATATCTGTGGGTTCAGTGTATTTTATGTTGTTGTGAACCAACTCTGAGCATATCTGAGGGTTTACACCCAGGTTTCTAACATAGCTGAAGAAGGCTTTGTGGTTATCTTTAGTGTCCTTAGCGATTTTTCTCTCAAAGTTGGCCTTGGATGTTTTTATGAGAGAACGTAGTTTTCTGCTTATGTTGATCAGAGATGTCTTCCCTTCATGGGATTTTGCTCTGACATGCAGTAGCTTCCTTCTTTTGTTATACAATTTGTTTATGGCTGAGGTCCACCAGACAGGACGCTTACCTTGATTCAGACAGTTGCCAGAACAGGTAAAATTGAGTACTTCATATTCACATGAATACAGTTTAACATGCATAATTTTATTGCTACTTTATTTGCCAAGTAACTTTACTTTATAAACTCCATTTACATGTGGTACCTATTGCAAAACTTTCCAGTGTCAGTATAATATAATGCCAGAAACAGGCATGGATACTCAGCCATTTTTGCCAAGAAACATTTTCCAAACAGTAACATAACTCATCTGAGAGTCAGTACATAATAAACATTCAGAACATTTTTAAACAGTGCTGATGAACTGTACTTTATAGGAAATGCATAAAATATAATAGAATCAACTATGTATACTAGGTAACAAAAGCAACAACCATTAAAAAAAATGTAATTTACACTTTAGTCAGTCATGGTGAAGTTAGGCTCTTTAAAATACTATCCGGGTCTGGGCAAATGTATCTACTTTTTATACAAAGTGGCATATCTCTTGTGTTTGCTTGCACATAAGCACTAGTAAAGCACATTTGCTCATTTAAATAATGCCCTGCTGGAATAAACATTTTTATGACCCCCTCACAACAGTGATATAAAGACAATGAACAAAGACCTTGTTGTGTATGACAGAACAACTCCACAGCAATATTAGGTTGGCAATACCGTAGCAATTAGCATGGCAGTTTTATTTCTTTCCCGTAACATAGTAATAAACCAGTCATGCTTATTGATGTGGCACAGCTTTGTGCCTTCAGTTCCTGATTTTTGTTGACATCCCTGTTCCTACCATTTATGCTCAGTATGTTAGTTATTCCTCTGTATAACTGTCTGCTGTATCTTTATAAGATCTATTCTATCACAGAAGTTAAAACAACCATCTTACCATCGGCACCTTCTATCCTAAGGTAGCACACACATCCCTATGTAAGATGAAAATAAAGTGCACAAGTGGATGGCATCATTATGGTATTACAATTTGTGATCCACCACCATCTGAGAATAATGAAATTAAGGAAAACAAATGAGAATGCCCATGATCTATCAACTATGGTCTGCAAATACAAATGCAAAGCTATGAATACCCCATGCACCTCTACTGCTACCTAGATTATTATAGCAATTTTCACACCACAGCCATCTTTCAAAAATTTAGAGTACTGTGATTATTATCTTACAGTTCAACATTTTAAAATACATTTATTTGAGCAACAGTGTTGCCACAAGGTGTTTCACCAATACGTTTTTGTAATCTCTCATCTTTATCATAGAAGTCTAAATGGTTATAGCAAGAATGTCACCGTATTGCAGTCACTGCATGCACTTACAATGTTTGGAATATAAATGAGTATTCCTTGTAAGGCAGCAGTTATTCTGCATTGTGGAAACATTGCAATATGAGCAGCATGATTAGAAATAAATCTATTTATCCTTTCATAGCTCTGTAATGTCATAGGTTCATACGTGTTTACTAGGCTAACAACCACAAGAGCTTTTTTAAGCCTAGTCATGCATCCCAAATCTCTGACAAGTTCTGATACCCTTGATAAGTATAAGCAGGGGTTTGGGAGATGAACCATTTACAGGTTGCCTGTGTCCATTAGAGACATAGGTGCCAAACCACGGATGAATTTCTGGTTTCCCATCCACTTCTCCAAGTTTCACTTAAATTGGGTTAGGGAGGAACTCTGCTCCATATGGATGGGGGAGCCTGTTACATAGATGTGGTAGTCTCTGGGATACATGCCTATCTCTCCAGCAGGACCTATTTGTATCACAGGCAAGGTTTAAGTCTTTAGAATGGATAATTCTGGTGCTTTTATTTTTGGATATGAAGGAGGTCTATCAGAGTGGGGTCTGATACTGCTCTATATGCCAGGCATAGATCTCCCTTCAAAGCTTGTAGGAGACAGAATACAGGGATAGGGCCTTGAGGTGGTATGCATAGGCAAATTTACTTATGCCCTGTATTCTTTTAGTGAGGAACCTCTGTGGACCTTCATTTGTTGGATATGCCTGGTTAGGTACATACCAAAGGGGGCATTGTGCTCAATGATGGGTCTGATGAATGCTGAATACAGTGGAACAATGACTCCCTTGGACTTAGATGCTATACCTTCGTTTATAAGTTGTGCAATATAGAATGATTTCTCACCACTGTAGACACATGATGGTCAAAGGCTAGATTACTATCTATGTGTGTCCCTAAGACCCTGACTACTAGGACAACTCTAAGGGGTGTATTGTCACTTCAGAAGACCATTTCTTTCATACTGTCATACTTAAAACAAGTGACAGACATATTTGTCTGTTCCTTCACTGTGGCAAGCACAGTTTTGTGAATGGCAAATATGCATGCAACTGTGTCAAATCATTAAGAAAATGCAAGTTATGGTCTATCACTACCTGAGAAATATTGCATGTATATGACACTAACAAACTAATGAGGAATAAGAAAACATATAAGCCATTAAGCAAAAATCTGAAAATTTAAACAAATAACAGTGAATGCACCTTTCACATCATTAGTTGACACACACACACACACACACACACACACACACACACACACACACACACACACACACACACACCTTGTCCTTATCTACATGGCATTTGTACTAATGGATTCTCTTCCTTTTACTTTACATTTATGCATTTGCAATCATGTTGCTCATCTGCTATGATTTTAATACATCAAAGTGTATTCTACACTTTTCCAGTCCCAAAATGTTACCTTAAATAAATAATTGTGAGATTGTTTTTTTGAGGGGGGGTCCATTAGTTGTTGTGTTGTTGTGTCTTTCGGCTTATCCCGGTTAGGGGTTGCCACAGCGGAACTCCGGTCCGCTAATGTTTGGTAGTGGATTCTTACATGCCAAGTTACCAGCCCTGACATACAACCTTCAATGAAGGCACTCCCATTCATGCATGCCTCCACACAGAAGATGCTCTAGCTGAGAATCGAACGGGACAACATCTTGCTGTGAGGTGACAACACCACCGCAGCACCACTTTAATTTTTTTAAATCAATAAGGGATGTTGCTGTCTAATTTTTTGGGAACGTGTCAAATGATTGAAGTTACCGCTTACCATTAGAATAAATAAACATGGATTCCAAAATGGAGGTGAAGTTGCTGAAAAGTGAAAGGGATGAAACGTTGCAGCTGTCATTTGGTCGAAAACACACAAGGAGAGAAGGACAGACATGAATACATAGACCAGTGTGTGCTGTATAAGATGCATTGTTTAAAAAAAAAAAGAATGCAAGAGGAACATGAAGCAGTCCAAACATGGATGTGACTATGATAACCAGTATTAATGAAGAAAATGGAGAAGGAGTTGGCAATCAGCTGTGTGATACACTGGCTGCACCAGGAGTCCTTGTACAAGAGTATGGCTATGTTAATACACTCACTGCACTGGGAGTCCTCATACGGTGTCTGGTGATATTAATACCCTCACTGCAACAGGAGGCATCATACATGAGAATGGCTATGTTGAAAGTCGGCAGCAGATGAGATTACTCCATATCAATGGCTACCTATATATCAGGGTAACAGCAGTGAAGGAAAAGACATATTGAACTTAGCAGTGAGAAATGTCATGGCTGAGCTGTGTGACTAGGACTACAACTGCAGGTGAGATGTTAATCAACTCCATCACCATCCAGCCCATGCATATGGCATGCTTTCTGACCTATGAGCTAGAGTGAGGCAAAGCAGAGAACTATCTTGCCAGGTATTACAATACCTGAGTGATGCCAAAGATGCCAGCCATTCCCATGCCTTGCCTTCATGGGGTGGGGGGGGTCCTATTGTGCAGAGAGTTCATCATCTCATCAAAAAGAATATGTGGAAAAGGAGAGGAAGACAGATAAGTGGCTATTGCTCAGGGTTAAAATCACAAAGTTTAAGTCTGGTATATTTTTAAAGATAAATCATGGGGAAACAAATGGCAGTGCAAGTTGTCTTCTGGTAACTACTGCAGCAAATCGCAGTATTGCCAAGCAGTGATTTATAGATGGCACATGTGATAAAGGGAAGCATATTGAGGCAGTTATACAGTATACATGCCCTTCTCATGGGAAAAGGCTTTAGCAAGTGTTCCTTTCATTTGTGTCCTTACATCACATAAATCATTTTGCTCATATAATGTGGAGCACATAGCTTGAATTACTGAAAAAACATGACCTTTAGGGTAATTCTGACTTCATAATGTCAGATTTTAAGTCTGCTGCCATAAAATGTTTGTTCAAATTTTCCTATTACATCTTTCTCATTTTTCCCAATATGTGTGGCAAAAAGTACAAAGTCATGGATTGGCAACTTGGTATGGCAGGAACAGTATTTCAGCTCCATTTTAAAATTTTGGTGGCATTATCTTTTCTGCAACCCACAGAGGGTCCTCATGCTTTTGCATTGCTTGAAAAAGCATCTTTCCAATTCTTCAAGCCCAGCATTGGACTAGATGGATGACGCATTTATTTTGGGAAGGAAGAGGAACTTTGGTATGAGGTCATCCAAGAATTTGCATTTTCTTTTGAGTATCCGCCAGAACTTTGGCAGTGTCATATGTGTGCATGTAGGGCCTTACACACCATCAAAAATGCAATGGAAACCTTGCACCCTTGTGTGAGGTGCTTGTTGGGAATCAACAAGTAAATTTTCCAGGCTGTGTTTCACTTAGTTTCTTCTTGTACCATCAGTGACCAATATGAAGCTGGCTGAAATAGTGCACCTCCTAGACTACTTAGTTGAGCATGTGAGGAAAGTCATGAGCCATTGACCATTGTTCAGAGTTTATCATTCTGGAGTTTCTTGAAAATATGTCAACATGCCTGAAGCTGTGATGATTTTGGGCAGTAACTTACCTTCCCTTTATGAAGCATACTTATAGATGTTATATGAGGGTAATACATTTTGATGAAATGTTCAGTCCGTAAGGAAAGTAAAGTACTTTCTAGTGCAAGGTAAGTTCTTTCTTTATTGTTTCTCGTTATGTGGCCTTGATACAGACTGTAGTGCACTGCTTACATTGTACCACCTTGTAGTACACTTTTTAGTGGTTATATTTCTTTATCTGCCATTATCAATTTTTGTGTGGCTATTTGTGTCATTACCTTGCTTCTGTGGTGTACACTGCTTTTGTACTCCTACCTGTTTTTGTGTACTTGCATTTAATAGATTGGACTGTATGCACTGTAGGAGTGCCCTTCAGTGACTTTCTGGGGCTTTCAGTGATGGCTATTCACTGAAGTACATTCATCATGTTTAGCATTCGTGGTGTTACATATTCTATGCCTTTGCTTCACAGTATATGTTGTCGAGCACTGCACTGTCAATGGATTGAAATACACCCAATTTTTTTGAAGGATGGGGTTCCAGGAAGTTGGTGTACGTTTAGCAAATACATTTTCTGCTGTGATGAGAGTGCAGGGGTGGTTATCTTCAGTGTTTATCTGAGAGCATAAACTGTTTCAAAAATATTTATGATTTTAAAATGGGGAACAGTAGCTGTTTTTGACATGTTTATAAGTGAGGCACACCTCTCAACTGTTGCAGTTCTCAGAGAATATTCAGATTTTTGCCTCATAGTTTTGGTCTGTTCCTCAACATTTGTTGTCTTCTGGCGATCACTGAGGATTGAAGTCACTAAATAATGGCATACACTTGAGTTTCAGACTTCATATTCTTCTGAAAATGCATTCTAACACAAATCCTGTTATTCTATCAGCTTTCTAAAATTCTATGAACAATTTTTAAAATCTGTCCCTGTTTTGGGACTTTGCCCCCCCCCCCCCAATCATTTTTGGCTTTGTCCACTGTTCTTTTGCTAAGATGTTGAGAGTTATGAATTAAAGGTGTAAAGGAGAAGGAATAGTCAGTTTTAAAAATGGTTATGCATTGCTGCTCATTACTGAGACTTAGTTGGATGAATCTAGTGTTTTTTTCTTTGTCTTTTGTAGGATATACAGGGTCAGTACTGATTAGTAGACAGTAACTGTCAGGAGAGTTCTAACCTGGGCCGTAGAGTAAATTTATAGTATTGGTTCGCCTAGCTTCTGTAGTTGGGGGATGCAAGATTGTGTATGCTGTGCTGAATTAGGAGAGAGCTTTTGGGGATTGTCCCTCTTCATGAGCAAGAAATGAAAGAGGAAGGTCAAGTGTTATCTGGAGATAGGTCTGGCATGGGATAATTGCAAGGGGGTTTCCCAGTAGTTCAAGAAAGGACAGAGGTTCAGTTTGAGCAAGTCTTTTATTAGTGCTGAAAAAGCATGACTGTTAATTTGTTGGTATAAGAGTTCAAGATCATTTTTAGGGACTTGTTTATTTCAACTGCATAGGCATCCACCATAATAATGACAATGCCATTAGCATAAATTGAACAGTTAAGATTATACAGGTCCCAGGGTAGGTCACTGATAAAAAAGCAAGATGAATAAGGGACCAAACACACAAGCTCAGGAGACACCAGGGTTGGCCATTCCTACTAGGTTAGTACAGGCTATCGTGCAGCTTCTGATAGGGAATCCACTTTTCTTATTTAGTGAGATGAGAACACTGTGATCTATAGATATGAAGGTTCTTTTCAAATCTTCCATAGTACAGTAGATGTAATTAGTCAAGTGTGAAAATGGATGCAGTAGTGATGCTATATTTATTTATTTATTGACATTTGTTTATAGAGAAAGTCCAACTGGGTACAGGTGCCTTTTTTAGCACAGGCTTGGGGAGAAAAGTTCCAAGTTAACATATTTAAAGCAATCAATATTTATGATAAATCTGATAATGCATTTGGTGTATGCATAGCATAGCAGTCAGTGTAATAAAATTTGTATAGATATTCACAAACATTAATAAACAGCATTGTACCGAGAATTTGCAGACAGAAGAGTGGTGCATTAGATAGGTAGGAGTAATTTACAAAATACATTAGAGTGAAGTATTAGAGGGGATAAGCAAGTTTAAGTGTTAATAGAGAAGTAGCGACGGAATGATTGTGCTAAATTAGATGTAGTATAGTAGTTTAAGTACAAGCTTTAGAAGGGGATAAGCAGGTTAAGTAATTTAGTGCTTTAAAGGGCGGTATAAGAAAGTTATGAATGGTGATAGGAGAAGCCATGTCCTAGATAAGGAGTAGGAACTAAGTGAAGAGACCGAGAGGAAGCCATTTAGTAATGGTTGGAAAAAATGAAGGTGTGTGAGAGACCTGATTAATAGGAATTTTATTCCAAATTCTAGTTACATTATCGGAACAGAGACTGACTCCAGCAGCACTTTTTGGTTTGTAGATGGTAGACAGTATTTTTAGCATTTGACTCAAGGGGCTGTTTTTGCAGATAGAATTGGAGTATGGGGCTAATTGCTAGGCAGTCAAGTGGAGTATAGGTGATTGTGTGCTATGATGAGCTGGGTATAGGTAGTTGGTGAAGTTCAAGACAGTTAAGTGTGTTAGTGTTAAACAGTGATGGTTCTGGTCATTTTTTTTGCAAGAAAATCTGCCAACTTTGTAGCATTGTTCGAGTTTTTGAGGCTTTAAGCTGATCATGATAGGGTCTCCATATAAGACAGAGGGTAAGTGGTAGCTAGAGGTACTTTGGCAGAGTCTGTAAGGAATTTCTTTACTCTGTGAAGGTGTTATTGATGTTTTGGATATGTAGATCAAATCTGATTCTCATGCCAAGTAGTTTTGTATGTGAAGTAACGTCAATCATGGTATTATTTAAGGAAGACCATTTAAAGTCGTGTTTTCATGGAATGGGATTTTGGAAAAGATAAACTATTTAGTTTTTGGAAGGGATTTAGTAACAGGTAATTTTCCTGTAGCCAACTTTCAACAGAGTTAAAGGCGGCTTGAATAATTCTCTGAAGATGTAAGAGGTTATCTGAAGTGCATGTTCAGTTAGAATCAGCATATTGTTTGAAGGAAGCTTGCTGGATTTGTAGATTATTTAATAATGCATATACAGAAGAGAAGTGGGCCAAGAACTGAACTATTGTCAGGCCAGTATTGGCAGGCAGGAAGGGAGAAAAGGTGCAGAGCCATTTAACAGACTGGTATCTATTGATTAAGTAGTTAAAAAGCAGTAGTGTGGATTGTGATAGCATGAGGGAAGACAGATGTTGGAGGAGTTCTTGGTGAGAGACTACATTAAAACCTTGAGAAGGATTAGGGAATATGGAAGAAACAAATTTGCCTTGGTATCTGGTTTTGTTAACATCTGTGAAGGTTTAGGCGATACTAGTCCTATGGGTAGTGTAAAACCATGCTGTGTGAGGGGTCAGGAACTTTTCCTGAAGGATGTGTTCAAGTAGTTTACTGCGAATGTACTTCTCCAGAAGTGTTGACAAAGAAGATAATGTGGCAATAGGTTTGAGACTGGTTATACTAGATAAGGTTCCTCCTTTATGGAGAAGGATGAGAAGATTTTTTTTTTCCAACGAGAAAGAATATAGGATTCCTTGGTAAACTAATTGGGATAGACACAGGATAGGTTATGGAACTGGCAGCTAGCTTGAGGTATTCTGCTGGGAGAGTATCTGCTGAAGGAGAACAGTGCTTCAGTTTAAAGAGTAGCAATTTGAAGTAGGAGGTCTAGATAGGTTTTAAGGTGAAAGGGGGTGTACATTTGAGAAGAGGGAATGTTGGGATTCTTAGGTGGAAAATCATTAGTAAGGGCTTTAATGCTTTCTATAAAAAAAATGTCAGCGGCTGTTTCAGAGGGAGTATTGTTTGGGGCAGGATTAGAAGTGGTGGTTGTCCTAGGATGGTGTACATTAATAGACCAAAAGCTGGAGCACTGATTTAGTAAGGAGTTACTGTAGTAGATTTTCTTGTCTGTGTTAATGTCTTTCAGAACACTTATGTTAATTCTTTAAAGTGACGTGGGTTTTGGAGGAATCTGTTTTAACCTTTCTTTTTGAGCCCTCTCTTGAGCTGTCTCTCTTTCATGCATCGGGTGGATAACTAAGGACTATAGTTATTGTTTACTTGTCTTGTTCTAGTTGGGACCAGACTTTCGAGGGTTTTCAGGAAAAATATGGTAAACTCGTGTACAACCTCGTCGAATGGAATAATTTTCAGGATAGATGAGTTAGAGACTAGGATTCTATTAAATGTATCACTGTTAAAATTACTGAGCTTATATAAAGTTCTAAGTAAGTCTTGTTTAACATGATGGGTACTGTGTCTATTTGCATACACAGGGAGATGGTCACTGAGGGAATCTGAGAGAGTGCCACTGGAGACATAGTTATTGGAATTAGACACCAATATCCAATCAAGAACTGAGCCACAGTTTTTGGGATGGCTGTAACGTGGGGGGGGGGGGTTAGTCACATCAAATAGGTTCAGACTATTTGATGGGTATTTTGTGGAGGTAATCTTTCAATTGAAATTAACATTACCTAGGATTATCTCTTTATTAGAAATTGTATGTGAGTTTCAGTTTATGATGATTTTCAGGGTTGTAGCATTATTGTCTGGGGGAATATAGAGCACTATAATATGTAGTTTATGGTTGTTTAGTTTAAGATGAGTCACAAAGGGAGTTGGCACAATGGTTAAGGTGGTTACCTCATTAACACAGGGTACAGGGTTTGATTCTTACCTTTAGGATGGGAAGTTTGGCTAGGCTTAAAATGGCCTATATGGGTAGATAGCCTAGTACTACCCTATGAATCTATGTACCTATGAGAGATGAGTTTGGCATTATGTAATTTGGGAATAGGTGTATTATAGGGTAGGATTTCAAGATAGTGAGGGTATACTAAAGCTATTCAGCCACCTTTTGTGAGTTCTTTCAGCCCTAATGATTTAACCAAGGAGTGATATTTCAGAATCAAGTATGTGCTTTTTTTAGTCATGTTTCTGTTATGGAAAAAATATCTTGTTTATTGTGGGAGGTCCAGGCATGGGGTTCTGAAGTATTTTTGTAGATGTAGAATATACATTTAAGCTATATGGCTGAGTTTATGGTAGACAGGTTACGTTTTGTTGATGGTTTTGTTGATGGTGGTGAAATCCATGTTTTAGAAGGAGATGGGTGGGCTTTGTAGGAAGGAGTGTTTGGCTTGGTATGAGTTTTGGAGGCTACTAGAGAGTCAGGATGGGAGGGGAGGGGCAGGGGTTGAGATGAGAGAGAAAGTTGTTTGGTAAGCTTGTTTTGGTTTAAATTTAAGAGTTTTATTTTGGTGAGGTAGGTGGGTGGCCATGGTGGTGCAGTGGTTAGCATTGCCATCTCACAGCAAGAGGTTCTCTGGTTCAATTCTCAGCTGGGGTGCCTTCTGTACAGAGTCTGCATGTCCTCCCTGTGGTCACATGGGTTTCCTCCGGGTGCTCCAGTTTCCTTCTATATCCCAAAGACATGCAGTAGGTGGATTGGACACTCTAAATTGGCCCTAGATGTGTGCGCGTGTGTGTGCCTTCTGTGGAAGGTTGAGCACCAGGCTGGCAACTCGACACCATAAAACTCAACTGCCAATCATGAGTGGACAGATGATCTGCTGTGGTGAAAGAAGAAGAAGAAGATGATGATGATTTTGGTGAGGTAGGTATGAGGGTTTAGTAATTTAAGTTTGTAGTAAAGTTTGGGTGAGTCATTGACTCGTATATACTGGAAGTGATTAATGGTGAAGTGGGATGATTTGGATAGTTAGAGGTGAAGCATATAGTGGGGGAAATGTGTACAGGATTAAGTGATGTATGGTAATTTTGTAAGGTGGTAAAAGAGGAATAGTAAGGATACAGATATATGTAAGAGAAGCATGGTACATAGCTTTGTAGATAGACATGTCCGAGAAAGAGGAGCTAGAACAATGGGGTATGAATGTAAGAGGGGGTAGGAGTACTTAGTTGTAAGGGATGGATAGTGTAATTGTGATCACTGGGATCAGGTAGTAAATATCAGGGGAAAAAGTAATTGGTGTGCTTAAATAGCAAACTGTTGATTTAGGAGTTGTGTGTGTGTATTATTGTGCTTGGTGTATGACTATATTTATACGTATTCCCTTAAGAGGAGTGGCATGTAGGTGGAGTTTTCGGTGGAGAACAGGTTCTATAAATGTAATGCTGTGAGGGTTCGCTGGGGAATTGGGAGTGGAAGGGGAGCATAGCAAGAAACAGCTCCGAAATCAAGACATTGGAAGGTGATCAGTGCTTGTTTGCATACTTTACTGACTTTCCCAAGGTAAGAAATCACTTCTCATCAGTTATGCTTTCAGAGGAACAATGTTACATAATTGGAACACGTTCTGGATGTACAAGTGTTATGCTGTTCCTTCAGATTGCAGTGAGTGAATTTCTGTAAATAAGTATGAAGCTACATGGAAGCTATCCTGAGACAGCTACAATTTCACAGAAAAGAAGCTGAGTGCAGAAAAGTTTGCAGAGAGGAGAAGAACAAACTAAATTTGGTTGAGAAAGCAGCAGAAAAAGTATAATCGACTTACTGAAGGAGAAAAAGGCCAACCAATCATGTAATAAATATTGTTTAATGTTAAAGCATGAATTGTGTGGTAGGACACTGCCCTCATTACTATTACAACACAACGGACAATAGCAAGTAGAGCAACAATCCACTATTAACCTTAAGTGAATAATCCAGTGGCCCTAAACAACAACGCAATGATATAATCTGAGATCGCTACTGAAACTATACCTGTGTGACTGAGCCAATTACTCACGATGTGTGATTAAATTTAGGCCTGAACCTGTGGCAACTTTGAGATGATGTCATACTTGGGAGTATTTTAATGCTTGGTTGTATATCAGAGATTCAAGCAGTTTAGCTGTTGGGTCAATATTGCTATGAGCTAAGAGTCATTTTCTGTGGTGGGTATAGACTTTTTGAAAAGGAATGATGGATGCACATTTATGTTAAAAGATGTGGGGCAGGATTCACGAAGCCTCCATGTAAGAGTTAGCAAGTCTTACACAGAGGCTGCAGTTAAACAGGGTGATGTCAGCATGCCATGCATATTCATGAGGGCATGCTGAATCACACCCTAGGCTAACACGGTCCATGTAGCAATGTAGGGGGCATGTCTGCATGGCGAGTCCTGCAAAGGGACACGCCCCCAAAAGAATCACAGTCCCAAAAGGAAACTCCCACGAGCGAGTCCGTGGAAATGTCAAGAAACACAACAGCACACATGCCCCCACAGACTATTAATCCAACTGAAAAGTAAAACGTAAAAATGAACAGTTTAATTTTTTTTTTAATTTCAAAAATGTTTGCCCGTAATTGCGCTCGTTTGCGAGGGTATGCTCTTCGCTCAGGCACAGTTAGCAATCATTGAAAAAGCATATAAGATCTAAATATGCAAAATAAGCCAAGTAGCAATAGCATAGCGGTAGAGACGTCGGCCAAAGAGGAGGTAGTCACGGTTCGAGACCCAACAACATAATTTTTTTATTTTTAGTGAAATAAGCATGAAACAATCACCTGACATATATGTATATATATATATATATATAAGTATAATTTAAGTAAAATGCAATGAAATGGGCCATGTTTTTATGAAGAAATCTGACACAATAAAAAAATAAAATAGTTTATAAGTGCCAATAGCTGAGCAGCGCTCTAGCAAGCTGAGTATGTTTGCCCGTAAGTGACCAGTGGTTTAACAGGTGTAATATGAGTGCCCGGAGTTGAGCAGTGCTTCAACATGCTGAAACTGTGTGCCCGTAGTTGCGCAAAATATCTCACAGCGTAATATGCGTGCTCATAGCCAAATGATGCCTTAACCAGCGTAACCCGTTTGCGCGGAGCTGCGCAACGCGCCAACCGGCTTACCGGTGGGCAACGTTGAGCAACCCATATGAAAGCCGCCTTTAAGCAGACACACCTCCTAGCCTGTCTAGACAGTAGTAAAATAAAAAAAAGCAATGCCCAGGCTCGAACCCAGGATACTGTGCATCATAGTCAAAGTACTGAACCACTAAGCCATGACAGCTGTACTGAAAAATACAGTATTAGCATATATATATAGGAATGAATGGAAATAGAAGCATGACAAAGCAGGTTTTGTGAAGCTGATACAATTCCAAAATGGCCAATCACAGATAAATGCGGGAAAAATGGCATATATAAGCCCCATAGGCAGGAATACACAGCATAACTGATTGTGGAACCTATTTGCAGTCAGGATGGCAGGTGTAGGAGAGGGTAGTCGCTTCCGAGCACAGAGGTGGGATGTTGAGGAGTCCAAATACATGGTTTGGCTCCTAGTTCACGATCATGAGGCTCAACTCATGCAGGGCCAGGTTCTGTGGGGTGCGTATAAGGCAGAGGCGTGGAACCGGTTGGCACATGATCTCACCAGTGCCACAGGCATACCAAGGACTGGTGAACAGGTCCATCATCACCATGTGGATCTGAAGAGACGGAATCAGGACCAACTGAACCATTGGATCCAGGAGGCCCGGCAAATGCCCAACGCCCCACTACTGAGTAAGTATCCATGTAATTATGTATGTAAGGAATTATCCTAGCTGATATTATGGAGATGTATGTTCCAATATTACTTCATTTATATTACAGCTGCAGGTGTGCGTTCTGCGAATCGGCGAGCCTATGGTGATAGGCTGGAGCGGTTGCGCCACCAGGCAGGTTAGTAATTATATTTCTGTAATTGTTATACAATATAAGTGAGACAGTTTGTAAAAGAGTTCACTGTAGTTACATATTAATAAAGTTCAAATAACACTAGAAGAAAGATTCTGCTAGTACTGTATGATTAGATAAGTGATGCAGCCTGTAATCCAGAAATAAAAATTAAACAAGTCTGAAATAGTGATTACCCACCTGAATTGTAATATCAGATAACCTGCTGCAGCCTGAAAATCAGTGGTAAACAAGCTAAAGACAGTAGACATGTGTCAAATACATCCCCTTTGAAAATCTGCCATATGAAACAAGTGAGTCTGTTGGAAAGGATTGTTGTAATCAAGTATGACATGTTAATAATGCCTAGAATAAAGTACCATCTTGAATTGTAAAAATAAAACAGGTGAGAGTGTGAGAAAGAGGTATGAATCGACCAAGAAAGCTGTTATAACTTCTGAATAAAGTATACTGCAGTCAGTACATAATGAAATGAATGAGACAGCCACAACCAAAAAGTGAAATGTTTGAAATAAAGTACTGAAGCTGGAATGTGTCTGTCCCACAATTTGGATGTGTTGCTGTACCCTTGCAATATGGAGATAGTATGGTTGTATAAAATAATGAACATCCACAGTTGTCTAGAGCCATATAAATGAAATGTAGCAGGATGCTGTACCTGAACATAGCCAGATATGAATGTGTATGAATAAAAATGCAATGTATATTAATGTAGCAGTAACAGTCCCATCACCAACATTCCTAAGGTTACATATAGGAAACTGTACTAAGACCTGTAGGGTATATATATATCTGCAGCTACTAGAGATGTACAGCATATGTATAGGTAGTTGAAGTTGTTAATGAAATATTTCTTCACCCTACCCTATATTCACAAATAATGCCATACCACAACAAACTGGGTATGTGTATTCACAATTAATTCCTATGGACATTTGTTCTGTTGGTTCAAACATATTTGCACGTATGTTGCTGCATGTGCCCTGTTCACATATCCAAACCTGATGGCCTGTTGCCATCAATCAACCCTGCATGCTGTTGGATTGTGTACTGTTGTTCAAAATATGCATGTGTTATGCTTACTGTTCAATGTTTGGAATTCATGGGTGTTTGGTTAATGGGAATACTGATGCATGCTGTTGCAACTAATTTTGAATGGTATTGTTTGTTACTAACCCAAAATGTCATAAAATATTTCTAAACATAGGACAACAGGGAAGACGGGTTCCAGCTGACCCACCTCTCCCACCTCAGCTGGCGAGTGCACCTGGCACCAGTCCCCAGGCCGGAACCTCCTCCGGTGGCCCTGTGCCACTTTCAGGTGGAAGCGCTGCAGGGAATGGGGCTTGTCCCCCCCCCTGCAAGCGTGGCCAGAGGAGACCGTCCACTCACCCTCCAAAGTGTCCGGTCTGTGGTGCGTAGCGTGATCAGGCATTCTGTGCATGAACCCCTACGCCAGCTTGAGGCTTGGGTGGCACAACTCACAGGTGTCCCTGCTGCCCGTCCTACACAGCCCCCAGCACAGCCCCGTCCTGGGCTGTGAAGGCACAGTGGCAACTTCCCATGGGTGGGGATCTCAGTTCCATTGTTCAAGAAAACAAATTCATGGAAGGACTGAAACTTTTAATAAACAACAAAATTGTAGTAGAAATGTATAAATCCAGTAAGCGCTTTCATTTGGCTCCTGCCAAACTTTTTCCAACTGATATAAAACATCACTTCCTGTGTGTTTTAATAGACAATACGCTATACATAATTGGTAAATTAAACAATTAATGCATTTAAAAATTCAAATACTTTAAAGTAACAGCACCCGTATAAAAGGACCTATAGTGGATGCACAGGGGTCAATTACAAATCCAATAGCGAAATTTATTGACGATAACTTAAAAAAGTATATTTATTCAGAAAAACATTTATTGAAAGACTCATGGCATTTTTTGTCTACCATGAGATCTGTGAAATACAATGATAATGACATTTTTATTACAATTGATGTTAAGGACTTGTACTCCACTATTCCACATGATATTGGTATAGACTGGTTTAACACTTACTTGAACGAGAAAGGTCTGGTTCAATCTAAAATAAATTTATATGATCAATTGTTGAACATTATTTTAAAAAATAATTTCCTAAATTTTAATAATAATATTTATTTACAAAAGGACGGAGTAGCTATGGGGTCTCCGTGTGGAGGCCTCTACGCAAATCTTGTTATGTATAAATGGGAGAAAGAATATGTTTTTAATTCTGCATTTTTTAATTACTGTAAAATATATTTACGTTTTTTGGATGATATATTTATACTTTGGAATGGAAGTGAAGACAAAATAGACGAATTTTTAATGTATATAAATTCTACCACTTCCTTTCTAAAATTTACTTCCACATTCAACAATAATTTTATAGCTTATTTGGATGTGTTGTTAGAAAAAGATATTAATAATCAAAAAATTTTACATCCAAAATATTTCGTAAAAAAACATACAGTAATAGTTTTTTACATTTTGATAGTTGTCACCCCTTTACTCAAAAAAGAGCAGTTCTAAAAGGGCAGTTTGAAAGAGCTGCCAGAATGGTGAGTAAATGGGAAGATTTTATAATTGAGTGTTCATATTTATTTGATATGTTTATAAATAGGGGATACCCAGAAAAGTTGATTAATAATGTGATGTTAGAAGTAATATCTAAATGTAAAAATTTATATTTTCAACCACTGTTATATTATGATAACCAAGTTGTCTCACATTTTTTGGAGAGTACAAATATTATGAATGAAACCAATGAGAGTACTATCTTAAATTCTACTCAAAATGAGGCAAATAGTTTATCAGGAGAAATTGAAAATACTAATAATAGTAATTTTAACACAAAAAACATTTCTAAAAGTTTTATTACTACATACAATTTTGACAATACTTTTATAAGAGATATTCTTAATAAAAATTGGCAGTTCATTATAAATGACTCATCATTTCACCAACTACTTGATAGCAGTCCATCTATAGTATACAAAAAATGTATGAATTTAAAAAAGTGTTTTGAACGTAAACAAAACAAGAAATTTGGAAAAACTATTAGATGTGGTAGATGTAGATATTGTTCATATGTTTTTGAAACAAATGAAATTATAATCAACAAGTATAGAGTTTATTTAAAGGACAGGTCATCCTGTATTACAGATAAAGTTGTTTATTGTGCTCTATGTACTAGTTGTACTATGTTTTACATTGGTAAAACAGAAAGGAAGTTCAAAGAACGTATTGGTGAACACATAGGAGCAATACATGATGGTAATGAATTGAATGCTCTGGCAAAAGACATTAATGCATTCCCCTCACATTCTTTTAAATTTGTTGTTTTAGATGTTATAAAAATGGATGTTCGAGGGGGGGCATGGCAACCATTTTTGGAAAAACTTGAATTAGAATGGCAATTGAGACTTAATGCCAATAACTGGCCAGAGATGAAAAATAATATCTCTATAAGTAGTGTTTTAAAATTAAAATCATTGTATAGATAATTAATTTCATTTTACATAATCCCTATTACTGTTTATTTGAATAATTTTTAAAATTACCATTTTTTATACAATTTTTTCATATTTATATACATTTTTATATATATTTAAAAAAAAATTTATGAGACATATTTAATATTTATTTATTGGTTGCATATATTTCATATATTTTATATATTTAATTTCATATACATGTATTCATAGTTATATTTATATAAATATACATATATATTTTTAATAATTATAAATATTTGTCTTATATACTAACATTTATATTTATATCTTCACATTTTTGTATTTATAATTATATTTAGATTTTTATATTTATACTTATATTTATATCTATTTTTACATATATATCGACAATTATATATTATTGAATATATACATTAGTTCTACTATATTTAATAGGTTTATTATATGATATACATTCTAATATGTATTTTAAATCTGTGAAGTTCTCCTATATATACATATATGAACATTTGTTGAATGTATGATATTTTATTTTTTACCATCCTACACGTATATATGCATTATCCGTCTGTTGTAAATGCATTTTTTTGAATGAATTTATTATTATTTATTATTTTTTGGTTTTGGAAATATTCATATAATGTTTACATTTCATTGACATCATCCATACACAAGCTTGGTTATTTTTAAATTTGCTTGTGAAAAAGTTCGTACACTGTTTGTGTTTTTACAGGCTTCATTCTTTCATGACTACTCACGGTTCTCTTAGTTTTGGGTTTAGTTTTTTAGTTACTTTGACATATGAAATATTTCTTTCAAGCCATTTATGTGTTTACTGTGCTGAATGGGTATTTTATTTTTTATACGGGTGCTGTTACTTTAAAGTATTTGAATTTTTAAATGCATTAATTGTTTAATTTACCAATTATGTATAGCGTATTGTCTATTAAAACACACAGGAAGTGATATTTTATATCAGTTGGAAAAAGTTTGGCAGGAGCCAAACGAAAGCGCTTACTGGATTTATACATTTCTACTATGATTTTGTTGTTTATTAAATGTTTCAGTCCTTCCGTGAATTTGTTTTCTTGATCGGTTTGTTTCTTTTTGACTCTCAGTTCCATTGTTGCAATCTGTGGGCTCATGGGCTCGCGATATCCCAACATCCGTCCCCGCCAATTGTGTTTCCCCCCCACATGTGTCATACTCCACCCCTGTATGCGTCTTGTCTGTCTTGTCTGTTAACCTCCCCTACCTACCTCCCCAAATATACCTACTTCCTGTACCTCACATTCCACTCTCACCTGAAAAAAAAAATAAAAAAAGGGCACTCTGTTCCCGCAAACAAATTACGCCCCATACATAGCTGCCCATTTTGCAGACATGTCTGCTGGACATGTGAACTGGTAATTACAATTGGCTGTACAACATATTTTGTTGTCCTCACCCCTCTCTCAGGGGTGGAAGGTTTCAAATTTCACACCAAATTACAGGCATATGCACAGCTGTTGCTGATAAAGAAATGGGCAGCTATGGGCCTTTCCTACATCCTTCCTGCAAATCCCGAGCTTGTTTTCCTACTGTCCTACCTTCCTTGTGCCCCCTTTTTCACCACTTTCCTATCTCCCCATTTTCTTTTCTTTCAAAGAAATTAGCGTGGGTGTGTGCGAGAGTAAGCACTGTTAAGCAGTTGTAAGCGGGCGTGCGCTTGTGTGCGCTTAGCTAAGCATGTGTGCGCAAAGCTAAGCGGCATTGCGCATGCGTGGGCTCCACGCAAACCAACGCTAACCCACTTACAACTGCTTAAAAGTGCCTTAGTCACTCTGAATGACAAGGCCTGTAGTCTGCTCAGCAGCAAAATAAAATTCTTCTGTCAGTCTCAAACCCAGGACCTTGGAAACGCTAGTCTGCATGACTTACCACTAAGCCATGACTGATATACAAGAACATTGTGCTGAAAGCAATATATCATTAAATAGTAGGACTGGATGTAAAGGGAATATAGGAAGGCTATTGCACAAAGCTTTTCTTGTATCTTTACTGGCAATTCTTGTGGATTTGTATAACATTAGTGTGATAAGAGAAACAGCCATGCTAGTCGGTAGCTAGTAGGTAATAATGTGACAGTAGCATCTTGCAAACCACACACACTATCAGAGCAGGATAAACACTGCCATATTTGAACAGGTAAGAGGCCAGACCTCGCAACTGTGACTGATTTACAGGGATGTCCCTGATTTGAAAACAAATGTTAACTGTGCCCCACTGACTCCCTGTGAAATGTAACAGTAGGCAGAAAGGTGTTTTATCCCACGTGATGGTAACTGTCAACTACTGAAAGTATGCACTACTTGCATGTCAGAAATGGTGTAATAATACATATGCTCAAAATACCCCACAGTCATAACTGCAGAATATCTGAAATATATCATGGGTGTATCCCACTGATATGAACCATTCCCTGAGGCTGATAAAAGATACACCTGAGAGTATCTGAGGCCTGCAAGTGTCACAAACCCACAGGCATATCATTCTGTCTGCTGTCACACACTCTGTGAATAGCTGTAGAATAGCTTCCACAAGCACATCCACATGTAGGTGTACAACCCACAAATATCAAAGGAGGTATCCAACTAATAAAATAAGGACAGTATAGCAGTTTACAAGCACTGCATGTGCCTGCTATCCATAACTGTTAGTACAAAGTACAAGGTGCCACTACTGCTCAGCAGAAAAATAAAATACCCTTGTAGGTGTCAAGCCCTACACCTTGGCCAGACCAGACTGCATGCAGTACCACCAAACCACAACAAACATATAAGGAATTGCTGCTGAAAGAAATATAGCAATCATTAAAAGGAGTGAATGTAAATGGAAAATAGGAAAGTCATAGCAACACATTCCAGTAAAGACACCTAGAAGGCATTCAAGGAGTGAATGTAAAGGCCAAATTGTGAAGCCATAGCAACAAATTGCAAGAGCCACTGCTGTAAACCAGTTATTCCACAAGTCCCACAGGAACGCACATACTCCCATTTAAACAGTATTAGTATTATTAGGTGTCGGTTAATATACACACTGAGAAGAATAAACTGGAGGAAGCAATAGTCAGGTGTCAGTACAACATGCATGTCAGTGCCTACAACACAGCCTGAAATATGAGAGACATACCAACCTTTACACTCGCACAACAGTGTCCACAGCATACCAGCATGGTCCTCACCTTAAAAATCTGAAAAGGCTATGCCTACCTAACTTAACATTTTATAGCACTGTCCTGAAATCACAGTGAGAACTGCAATTACCACACAGCAGGCTGCATGCAATTAGCAAATGCTGGCTAACAATTGATGCAGAGGCCATCACATGCACATGTGCATATACCTACAAAAGCAGCCTGTACTCCCAGTCCACACATGCAATACTTTCATTGCAACATCCGGAGGGAGAGACACAGAGAGAGAGAGAGAGAGAAAGAAAAAAAAACAGAAAAACCGAAAAAGAGACACTGACAGCCGAAAATAAAACAATACAAAACAGCAAGCTAACCAGCATCAAGCCATCACAAACAGCAGTGACAAACAAAGGTAATGTAAATATAATAATGTAATAGTCTACATACTGTGGACCCTCCATATGTGTTAGCAGTCTGTATCTATATATATGAAGATGTGCATAGGGCAGGGGACATACTGCAACTGTTAGTGAAAGCTGGACATACATGTGTATGTGAAGGATGCTATGTGCACATATCAATGTAGGTTGTAGTGCAACGTACAATGTAGGTTGTACAGTAATGGATGTTTAGCAGTATGTTAGTGTGTGTATTCGTATGTGTAAATGAAAAGGTATATATATATATATATATATATATATATATATATATATATGTATATGTATGTATATTTATATATGTATCTATATATAATATGCATATATGTATACATAGATAGAGAGGGATGTAGAAATAGATAGACCCAGAATGATACCACAGTACAAGGACAAAATGATTGACTTCAACAATTGGCTAAGCTTCTGGTGTCATTCTAAGCGGATCCAGTATTTGTCTGCCTGGGACGACATGATTGACAGTCCACGATGCTTTGCCAGAGATGGCCTGCATCTGTCACCCTTAGGATTCTGGATACTGGCTAAGACTCTTGCCACCCCTATAGTGTCTTTTTCAGGCAAGGTTCAAATGACAAATTCACCACCGTAACCGGTGACATCTGTGCAGTGACAGAGACCTGGTTCAAAGCTCCAGAGAGCACCCCTGCATTACCAGGCTTCAATTCATACCACACCTTTTGGCCACCTAACCCAGAAAGAAGCACTAAAGGCGGAGGCGTGTCCATATTCATTAAGGATATCCACACCTCCAGGCTAGTTGCACAGCATAATGCATCTGAGATTATCCAAGTGCAACTAACTCTGGGCAAGACCGCAATCCAAATTATAGCTTGCTGCAGACCCCCCACCATGCCCCAGGATTCACACTCCTCATTTCTTGATACACTGGAAAGTATTAGGGTACAACCCAACACCCTAATAATGGGCAATTTCAACTACCCCATCATTAACTGGGAAAACTACTCATGTACTAACTCTTTTGCTCAACGTTTTCTAGAATTCATAAATACCAATGCCTTGGATCAACTTATTCACACCCCCACCAGGGGCAGCAATATCCTAGACTTGGTCATCACCAACATGGGAAACCGGTGTTCCACACCAGAGGTCAATTCCTCATTGGTCAGATCCGACAACAAGGTAATCAGCCTAGACATCCACATCCCACCCCCAGCCCCAATTAGGGAAACCATTGTAACAAACTTCTGAAAAGCCAGCTTCACACTTCTTAAGACAGAAGTGGCAAACTTCATGACACCCATGCAGACAGACAATAGAGGTATGACTGCCGAATCCTACACAAATGCACTTTATAAGCACTTACATGAGTGCATGGATCATGCTATCCCTAACAGAACCAAGATGTTATCCTCCAGACAAAGGAAGCCAGTCTGGTGGTCCTCTGCCATAAACAAACTCTACAACAGAAGAAAGAAACTGTTGCAAAAATAAGTAAAATCCCATGACTGGAGGAACTCCCTGGTCAACCTCAGTAAGAAGCTGAGATCCCTCATAAAATCCTCCAAAGCTAGTTACGAAAACAAAATTGCCACTAACTCTAAAGACAACCACAAAGCATTCTATAGCTATGTCAAGAATCTAAATGGGAACACTCAGATCTGCTCTGAGTTACAGCACAATGACACTAAATATACAGAACCAACTGATATTGCCAACATCCTGGCAGATAGGTTCAGTGCTAACTTTACCCCCCCCTCTCACCCCCTAGAGGGCCCATCTCTATACTGGAAGAATGCAAAGTTCCTATAATCACGGCTGCACAGGTAAAAAACACACTCTCCAAAGCCAAGAACACAGCATCCATGGGACCTGACAATATCCCAGGCTGCGTTCTACATGAACTACTGAATGAAGTGGCACCCTACCTAAGTACCATGTTCAATCATAGCTTCACCTCAGGCTTTGTACCCACTGAATGGCACACCATGACACTTATCCCACTCCACAAAGGGGGAGCCACGACAGACCCAGGTAACTACCGCCCCATTAGCCTGATGAGCCTGGTCTGCAAGGCCATGGGACGTATCATCATGAAACTCATAAACAAAGACATTGGTAATCTCCAAACTCTGGACCCTACTCAGTTTGGTTTTGTAAAAGGCAGATCATGTCTCCTAAACCTGATTGACTTCTTTGAAGCAGTCACCAAAGCCATAGATGATGGCAAAATGATTCACACAGCTTATCTAGATCTCGCCAAGGCTTTCATCACCAACCTCCACTCTGGAATTATAGATAAGCTCACTAAACTAGGTATAAATCCCTATGTCATAGGATGGGTTGCCAACTGGCTCATAGACAGAACCCACACTGTGAAAGTAGCATATTCCAAATCCGACATCAGACCAGTGACAAGTGGAGTACCACAGGGTTCAGTCCTGGGTCCTCTCCTGTTTGGTATCTACTTCTCTGAAGTGCAGGCCAACACAAAAGGTCTTTGGCTAACAAAGTTTGCAGATGACTGCAAACTAGGAGCCATAATCGCAACTCCTAACGATGTGGACAAACTACAAAAGGGCCTCACTGAGACAGATACCTGGTGTCAAAGCCATGGCCTGAAGCTCAATGCCAAAAAGTGTATTGTCACCCCCTTTGGTAAAAACTCTGTAACCATGAACTACCACATAGCTGGTAGTCTACTTAATGCTGAAAATGTGATAAGAGACCTTGGGACACAGGTGGACAGTAGTCTCTGCTTTGATAATCACATCGCCACAGTGGTTGGGAAATCCTTCTACGTGGCTCATCTCATCACAAAAGGATTCTCATCCAGAAGAAAGAGGTCATTGTTCCCCTCTACTCATCACTTATTAGACCCGTTATAGAGTACAACGCCCCTTTTGGTATGTACCTCACAAGACAACTACAACAACTGGAAAGACCACAGAAATACCTCACAAAGAGGATTACTGGCCTCAAACAGATGCCCTATGCAGACCGTCTCAAAAAACTACAGCTTGACTCCATGGCATATCGCCTACTCAGGGATGATCTCTGCCTAACATACAAAGCTATGTCAAACCCATAGCTGTTGGACATGCTCCACTTCAATCCCTCTGAGCTACATGCTCTAGGGACCTTAACCTTGTCACCACAATAAACAGAACATGCTGGAGGGATAGATTCCTGTCCCAGATACTTCCCATACACTGGAACAGACTACCTGTCTATGTCAAACAGAGCTCCTTATTAGCACTCTTCAAGAAAGATCCTGATGATTGGATGGGAAATGGGAAATTCACCCCGGGGATCACTTCTGTGGCTCTGCTCGACAGGGGCATAGGAAAATACTTTTCTTGGGTGGCGAAAGCCAGGGTACATTTATTGGCTAGGCTTGTATGGGCCCTAGGGCCGATAGTCTAGTACCTACCTATGAACTTATGAACATATATAGATAGATGGATAGAATATGTATATACATGTATTATGTAATGGACACATACATATATAGATATATATAGATACATACACATATACAGACAGATATGAATGTCTACAGATATGTATGTATATGAATATCTCTCTCTCTCTCCCCCTCTCTCTATACATATATATATATATATACATATATATATGTATATATATATATATATATATATACATATATATATGTATGTATATATATATACATATATATATATATATATATATCTATATATATATATATATATATATATATATATATATATACATATACATATATATATATATATATATATATATATATACATACTGAGAGAGGCACATGTGTGCAGATGTATTGCAACAGGTGCCTGGTGACAAAGGCATGGACTGAACACCAGTGTGGATACAAGAGTACCATACCCCATTCCAAAACACTTACACCACTAACCACCACATATGTGGTTGCCTGCCTACTACTGAATGTGTCAGGAGGGAACATGGGAAACAAGTGTACAATAGCCTCCCCTTTGATATTCACAGTGGCACATCAGTCTTGTAATACCTGTACATGGTACATGTCAGCAGAAATGGTGTGTCAGCTAGTGAAATGTAGGTCACTGTACCCCTCTACACCTCACAATGTCCTACACAGTATGTACCTCCCATGACAACTACATAAAGAGAGAAGGACACAGTCATACCTAACAAACAGTGATAATGCCCTCAAACACATTACCTATGCAGAGTGACTGACAAAACCACAGATAGAGTGCCTCTCAAACTACCTACACAGAGGTTACCACTGCTGGATATACATAGTTAAGTCACACGCATAACAGTTGTCCAACAACCATGGTAACACCTCACAATATCCCCAGCATAAATGACCTATGTCTGTCATCCTTGTCATTGCAGTAAAGAGCACATGGTGGAGGTACAGGCTCCTACCCAGAAATAAGCCATACCCTGGAGTAAACCACCCAGCATTAAGAAGCAAGGCTCCCCATTAGTAGATGCCAGACATACCCCTGTTGAATGTTATGCAGATAGGTAGTATGCCATATCAGTCACCCTGTGTAACTGTTTGACAGGAGCAAGTACAATCAAATTACATGTGTCCCAAGGGGCAAGGTAGCATAACAGTATGCTGCTGTAGGCCCAGGCTCAATAGCACACTACCTGCCTATGACACAATGCACACACACATGTACTCATTGCAATACCAACTATGTGAGGTGGAATGAGTGTGCCACTGACTGTGTGCAAGGTCTGTAATGGTGTGATTGCTCAGCATGACTTTGTGTCTGTCATGGTAGTGTGTGTCCTTGGTGTGAGGCCAGAGAAAGATGTGTCAGGTATTGGGATACAAACATACTGCATTGCCATATGTTGTGCTGTGGTTCCCTGTATGTGACTGTGGTGTAGGTATGGTTATGGCAACAAAGACTACGGTGCATTACCAGTGAAATTTGTACTGTGCATTGCATGCATTGCATGGGTTGACAATGTTCCCCATACATTACCTTGATACAAACCCCCAGTGTGAGGCTGTGCATTGGACCTCAAACAGTGTGCTGACTGCTGGAGTATACTTGTTTGTTGTATGGAGTGTGCCAGGCACTGTCGCAGAGTTGTCAGCTGAGCACTGATATGTGATCATTTACATGTGTATCCCCCAATAGACAGACAGATGCTATATATGGCAGTTCAGTGATATCACTACAGTAGACTATTATGTGTGCCATATCACTTGCTCACATATTTTTCTTTTCCTTCCAGGGCAATGGTGCACCAGTGCAACCCCACATACTCTGCTGCAGAGGAAGTGCAGATACACCAGAGCCTGTTGCGGGAGTTTACCACACTCTTTTCCCGCACCAGCCAGAACCAGCAGGAGAGGGCTGCACTGTGTCAAGACCTTGTCCGTCGGGTAAATGACATAGGCATGCATAACCGGACAATCACTGCAGTGATTTAATTAGAAATGTCCGTCAGCATGCGTCTGATATCCACAGGCAACAGCTTGCCACAGGTGGTGGGGTGGCTATACATCCCCCCCTCACCAGACTGGAGGGGCTCCTCCTAAGTGTTGTGGCTCTAGCCCAACAATAACAACATCCGCACACATGTGTAATGATGGAGGCTGGAGCCACCCAGCAGGAGGACTTGGAGCGTGCAGGTAACATGCCATATCTATAGTTGACTGTTCTCTACACTGGTAGTTTATGCATGTGTGAGGTGTGTACTGTGTTTGTAGCTGTTATCCTGGTAATTATTGTGCAAGAGTGATATTCTCAATATCAGCAGTAGACCTGTGAAAGCCAACTGTTGTAGTACTGAACTGTATCATACTCACAGTATCAATGGCACAGTTGTGCCCACTGACAATAAATGTCTTATTTGTGCAGGTCCCTCTGGTGTAACAGCAAGGCAGCCAATCCATGCTGGTGAGTGTGTAATAACAATCCTTTAATACTATTGATAATAATAGTAATAATACCCTAAAATGGTATTGCTATGTGTTTGATTGCAGGTGTGTTTGTGTCTGTGTGTTTGTATCGCATGTACTGAGGAGTGTGAATGTGTGCATGTGTGCATGTCTGCATGTGCGCATGTGCCTATGTGTGCATGTGCCCATGTCTGCATGTGTGCATGTGCCCATGTGTGCATGTGCGCATGTGTGGATGTGTGGTAACATTGTGTACACATTGTAAACTGTGTTTCCTGTCTTCTTCTCACAGGTTCTGGTGCTGCTCTGGTGGTGTGCAGCAGGGAACCTGAATCTGCTGCTGGGGATAGTGATAATGATGATACCTATGTAATAGCACAGGGAGGTGTGCCAGGGTCCATTGTTGGTCAGCCAATTGACAGTACACAGCTGTCAACCCCATCAATGCGCACAGTCATCCTGCCAATATATCCATTGTCACCAATATCCCTAGGTGATGGACAGCATACAGTGGGCATTGACCAGGGTAATGTGGTATCAGTGGCACATGCATCCCCTCACAGCAGCCATGGCCAGAGTCCTGACATGGTACCACACAGGCAGATGTCCAGGGGTTCTCGTGGGAGCATCCATGGTCGTACTGCCCCTGTCAGACATGCCCACAGAGGTCTTTCAACCTCAGTTATGTTCCAGGCAGTAATGCAGGCACAGTCACATATGTAACTGTACACCAGACAGGGTCTGAGGGAGCTGAGAGCACATCGCACTGCTATGAATGACACTATGCGTGACATTGCGTCTGCCATCCGTAATTTCACCGAGGTCATTGACAGACATTGGGGGGACACATTAGATCTGTTCCACAACTACATGTCCATGAGCCAGGGCAACACAGTTGAGGCATCGACATGGACGAATGCCAGCAACACCAGCAGCTGGCAGTCGTCGCAGACAACAACAAACCCGCGGCCGCTCCCATAGTGCCAGTACCAGCCCCAGCAATGCTGTGTCTGTGCTGTCATCAGACCGCCCTAGGAGACCACCTGCATGTGGCTCTGGACAGTCCCAGCAGGGACATGTCTCCAGTCATCAACCACCTGCTTCTGATGACAGTACCCAGTCTGGCTTAGTACCTGATACTGTCTGTAGCACCCCTGCCAGGCACAGGTACCATGTCCATGGCCAGAGACAGTGATCTGTATGACCTGGCAGGTACAGTCTGTGGCTGTCCACAAACACCCGTATATGGCAGCCACGAGGTGGAACTGTGTGCATGCATACACACATGCATAATGCTAACACCTAGGACTAACACATACATGCACACACTGCATCAACATTGCCCCATCTTCTACGGTTGTCCCTCACTAACACACACACACATACATGTCGATTGGTTGTATCAGTGGCAGACTCAGGCATACCAAGTACACACCCTGTGCATATGATGAAACTGTGCCACCTCCTGCAATCTGTAACATCGATGCAGGACCAGTTAACATGGTGCTGATGCACAGGGTGACTACATAGAAGTGTAGTAATATTATCATGTTGTCAACTGTACAGTGTAATGATATAATTGTGGGTATATCCCAGCATGCCTAATGCATTAACAGTATGATTGTCATTGTATTGTTTGGTACACCCCTATTAATTACCATAGTGTAATGTCTGCACATCTTTGCATTTTGGTGGTAAGGCTGTATACAGAAGGCCACCTTCATAGGTAGCACAGGGGATAAGAAAATGGAAGTAATGATACTCAATGATGGACATGTGAACCGCAAGATGCATGCAGTACAACCTCTACTCTGCATAGAGAATGTTGATATCTGTGCAGTAATAGAAACAGGTTCAAGACTCCCAAGAGCACCCTAGCACTACCAGGTTACACCTCATACCATGCTTGACAGCCCCAAAACACACAACTAACTATGACAGGAGGTGAGTCTCATTAAATGTCAGGAATACTGTGGTAGCAGGACAGGTAGCATACATTCTACTAAGTTGGGAACTGCTGATTGAGGGCTCAGTGTCTGTTATTCTAAATTTGTATTAGTTCTGGTTTATGCACTTGGGCTTCAGGCCAGTTATTTTACATTACGAAGGTTCATGGTCTGCACTCTTGTGGGAGGAGAGGCTGGACTCTGCCCATCTGAGCTAGGAATTTCTGGCTAAAGGCTTATAGTACCTGCATATTTGAACTGTTTCTTACTGAAATTGGTACACCTTGTTTGCTGTAGCATAGACTAGATCCATGCCTGCTGAATGTAGCTGTGTTTGTATGCTTGTTTGCTTATTTCCCTGAAACACTAATTCCACCTGAAATGCAGCTTTACAGCGCCTCTGTGGATCCCTAGTGACATCTGCATTGCTTACTGTACGTATGTCCTTGTTTCACTTGACAGAAAGTTACTGTTTGTCATTTATGCAATTAAATTAACTGTAACACATTGCATTTGAGTTACCTGGCACTTGCTCACTAAAGCATTTATATATGCCAGCACTAACAAATTAAAAGCACTACACCCTCACAAACTCACCTTGAGTACCTTGTTCCCCATTGGCCCTTTTTGTTGTTAATTATAAAGGAATTCCCAATACTATTCTAGCATGTCCAAAGGTCAGTTGTCAATCTCCTCTCCAGTCCAGCTGGTGAATCTGGGAATCTAGAGGCAATGTTACAACTGCCTCATGTACACAGACAGCCCTCTCCTCCTCCCAACAAATTCCAGCACATGTGAGAGATGCAACCATGTCGCCAAACTGCAGGCTAAGCTCTCTCAACTCAGTACTGGCAAAACCTGTCAGGAGGAGAAGAGAACCACAGTCACTACAATTCCAGTCTCACATAGACCTACCACGACAGCAATCCAAACAAATAAACACACGAAAACATACTCGGAGTCTCTAAATAAAATTCTGCCTAAGCAGCAGACACTTCCAAAGCAGACACACAAGCAACTGCTACCCCAGAACAGAAAGCATGCAACACATAGCTCACAAAGCCAGTGTGCCGAACAGTCACAGCATGTAAGGCTAAACAACACATCTGCTACACTTGTGATAAGTGCCTCTATCGTCAGGTACACTGACGTCCTGCTCACCAGGCTGAACAAGGAGAAGGTCATGGTGAGATGCCTGTCGGGCACTATGATCTGCCACATAACACAAGCACACAGGTCACTCCAAGGCATGTACAAATATGACTCAGTCAGTGTCCATGCCAGTGTGAAAGACCTGAGATGTACCTCCCTGGACTACATGATAAGAGACATAGAGGAGCTCTCTGAGCATGTGGCTCAGACTGGTATGACCCTGACCTTGAGTAGCATCTTACCCTCACCAAGAGTGATGCCACAATATGTAGACAAGATGATCAATTTCAACAATTGGCTTATGTTTCAGTGTCATTCAAAGGGGATACAATGCCTGTCAGCCTGGGATGACATGCTCGACAAGCAACACTGCTTTGCTAGGGACGGCTTGCACCTGTCACCCATGGGCTTTCGGATATTGGCAAAGGCTCTTGCTACCCCCATAGTGCCTTTTTTAGGCAAGGCTCAAAACACAAGTCCACCTCCATAGGCATCACAAGGGATAGGAAACTAATAGTAATGCTACTCAACGCCAGCAGTGTGAACCTCAAGATGTATGCACTGGAAACTGTCCTTAGCATGGAGAACATCAATATCTGTGCAGTAACAGAATCCTGGTTCAAGGCCCCCAAAAGCACCGCAGCACTGGCAGGTTATACCTCATACCATGCTTGTCGGCCCCAAAACTTGCACTGAAACAGAACAGGAGGGGGAGTATCAATATTCATCAAAGATACACACACCTCCAGGTTGGTGGCACAGGACGAAGCATCAGAGACTATCCATGTGCAATTAACAGTGGGTAAGACTGCCTTCCAGTTCATAGCCTGGCACACACCACACTCCCAAACCCAGGTAACCCACTTGGCCTACTTAAGAATACATGAATATCTGCAGGTGTCTCCAAACAACAATATATTGGGCAGCTTCATTTACCCACACATAGACTGGGAGCATTACTGTAGCTCCAACACCCTAGGTGTAAGGTTCCTAGAATCCATACACTCAATTGCTATGGAACAACTTGTTACCACTCCCACAAGAGGGGAAAACATGCTGCACCTGTTCATCACCAACATGTGGACTATATGCTCCCGACCAGAAGTGTATCCCTTGCTGGTAAGATGACACCATAGACTACTCTCACTGTATATTCACATACCAAATGCAGCCCCTGCACAGAAAACCACAGTCATAAAGTTGTTTAATGCAAATTACATGTATTCATATGAGGCAGGCTTCACACATGGGAACTATTTAAGGTCACAGGTACATATGTCTATGTGGCACACACATACCTCATGTGTGCATTGACATTACTGATATGATCTATGTCATACAATATTAAGAGCAACACCCCACACACATGGACAAACTGTGTGACAAAAACACACATGGCATTTGTAAGATTCAAAGCCCTACCTAACTATGTTATGACACTTGAAAGAGACGCATTAGCAGAGTGCGCTATTTGCATTACTGGGAGGTGTCCCTTCTCCTGCTATACTTATAGGGTGCTGACATCATCAGTGTTTAGAAAGAGGAATGCATCATGTAGTGTGTTCTTCTAGTTGCCAAAAGGGACATTTCTTTCACACAGAATTGCACACACACTAATCCCCCCTCACCCAAACTCAGTATTTGCAGGATTCAAACCCCCATCTAACTATGTTATGACACTTGAAAGAGACACATTAGCAGAGCGCACTATTTGGGAAGTTTCTCTTCTCCTGCTGTACTTATAGGGTGCTGACATCATCAGTGTTTAGAAAGAGGAATGTGCATCATGTAGTGTGTTCTTCTAGTTGCCAAAAGGGACATTTTTTTCACACAGAATTGCACACACACTAACCGCCCTCACCCAAACACACACACAGCATTTGCAGGATTCAAACCCCTACCTAACTATGTTATGACACTTGAGAGAGATGCATTAACAGAGCGCGCTATTTGCATTACTGGGAGGTTTCCCTTCTCCTGCTGTACTTATAGGGTGCTTACATCATCAGTGTTTAGAAAGAGGAATGTGCATCATGTAGTGTGTTCTAGTTGCCAAAAGGGACATTTCTTTCACACAGAATTGCACACACACTAACCCCCCTCACCCAACCACACACAGCATCTGCAGGATTCAAACCCCTACCTAACTATATTATGACACTTGAGAGAGACGCCTTAGCGGAGTGCGTTATTTGAATTACTAGGTATATGTATTTCTCCTGCAGTATTTATAGGGTGCTGACATCATTATTTATATAGAAGTATGTACATATTTTACTATCTGTCAGTTAGGGGGATAGCATATATATGCATTAACAGCCACCTACTTCAGGGTCAGATATGCACATCAGCACTGCCAGGTTATGTTTTATACCATGCTTCGTGACCACAGGACCTGTAACACACAGCACAACCAGTTCAGACCACTCCTCTCATATCCAGGGCACACACTTTGCTTCCCTGGGAACAGTGTAGGATATGAAGCAGCTCACATACACCATTACAGTGGTTAACGTCAGGTAAAGGTATATTGTGTGGGGGAACTACTCAGGCCTCAACAATATCCCCCTACAGCCACTACAATTTGTGAATCCATGTGCTATGGCAGGACCACTCACCACAGCCACAAGGGGGAATACATATTGAACCTGACCATCTGCAACATGGGGACTGTATGTTCCACACCAGAGGTAGACCACCATTGTTAATATCTGACCATACCCAACTTTCCCTGGACATCCATATCCCATCCCCACCCCCAGGCAAAGAAGTCACTGCAAACAAAGTATTTATCAAAAGCAGACTTTGCACTTGTGAAGACTGGGGTGGAAGACTTCAAAGGACCTATGCTGGGGGATTATACAGGCCACTCTGCATAATCCTTGACAATAGCATTCTATGAGCATCTGGAACATTTGCATTGATCATGCTGTCCCAAATAAACCCATGACTCCTCCACAACAGGAGACCTGTCTGGTGTACACAAGACATATATAAGCTGTACAACAGAAGGAGGGAGCTAATACATTACAGAGCAATATCCCACAGAGGGAGGATGCCTCTGAACAGTATTGGCACGACACTTCAATCCCTCAAACTCATCACGTCAAGGTGTTGACAGTGACATTGTCCAGACACTGCAGATAAGGCTCCCCTCAGTCTGTAATTGATGCCCAATTACTTTTATAAGTCCTTGCCAACCATCTTCCAGCAAACACCAGCCACATGGATGTGACATTGCAAATTCAACCCTTGGGATCTCCACTGTGTCCCTGCTTGACGGAGGCACAGCACACTAACCTTAAACGGTGCCTTCTGTGACCTAATTTACAGAGGCACAGTAGGCTACTGTACTGGGGAGGCAGATGCCAAGCACACTCTGGCTAAACTTGTATTCCCTAGGGCAAACAGCCTAGTATTGACCTCTACACCCATATGTTTAATTGTCAGATGCACAATATTTGTTGCTGATAAACTGTTTGCAGGTCTTTATTGCCATAGCTTTCCCTGTTTCTATGAACAACTTGTGTATCTGTGTAAGATGTTTGAATATGAGAGGGATCCACTATTTAACTTATGTCTCTGTAAGTCATTTAACTGTGTGCACTGGGCAGATTGCTGTATTGTGATTGGTTCCTGGATTAACACATACAAATACGAGATATGTGTGGCCAACTGCTAAACTGAGACATGGCCTAAGTGTGTGAGCATGCCCAATTGGCTTGTTGCCTGACATATGTCTCATTTATCAAAGTGTGCGAGCATGCCCAGTGTGAGCTTTCCATATGTTGAAATCTGCAGTCCACCACATTTGTGGTTGTGTGTGAACTTCAACAATATTTCACATTTATAGTTGTGTGTTGGGAGTCATGTTGTGTACTTACTGCCCAACTGCTTTGTGTCTGAACCCAACAGGGATTATACTGTGCCTGCAGGGTTTCCATGGGATAGTTTGCATACAGTTGTCAACATCCTTTCATACTGACCAAACACTGTAATATCGTATAGTGTACTGGTTCAGTACTTTCACTGTGGTGGACAATATCCTGGGTTTCAGTCCTATCACTGCTTTAAATATTCATAGTGAGCACACCAGACTGGTTAAGGGCCAGTTGTGCACATATGACCATGTTGCATTTTGTTTGGATATGGACTACTTAAACCAGGCTTGTCCAACATTGGTAGTGTATTCCACAACTTGGGTGGGCATTGACAAACACTAGTCAGAGAGTGTGTTTGTCCTTCAACACACATTGTAACTGGATTTTGACATGACATATTTCAAGGTTAGTATACTGTGCCTCTGTCTACCCATGACATAACAGTGATACCCAGGGTAAACCTACCATCTCCCATCCACTCATCAAGATTTTTGTTGAGGAGAGTCAATGAGGGACTCTCTGGCTAACCTGTACTGGGAGTTTACTCAAGAGTGGAGGGAGCTTCTTGGTTATGGATCAATCACTACAGCATGTCCTATGTATGTCAATGCTGGGGTTCAGGTCTCTCATGTGCATAGCTCACTGGCATTCAGATTATACATGGTGCAGCATGTTCATTGATTCCAGCTTGGACATGACTTTATACATCAGGCACAGATTGCCTCTGGGCAGGCAGTATGGCACTGTGTGGAGCTGCAGTTTGTTTCATCAGGCAACACATGGCATCTGTTTGAGCTCTTTGATCCTCCTGGTGAGGTACTTTTGGGGTCTTTCCAGTTGCTGGAGGTGTCTGCTGAGGTACATCCCACAGGGGCCATTGTACTCAATTGTGAGGCTGATGAAGGATGACTGAAGAGGCACGATGACCTCCCCTGATCTAGATGTGACTACCTTCATGATTAGGTGGGTATATGGTATGTTTCTGTAACCACTACAGCCACATGGTTGTCAAATGCAAGATATCTATCAACTTGTGTCCCCAGGTCTCTTATTACTTCTAAAGTACTTAATGGGTTAACACCTATGTGGTAATTGGTGAGTACTTACTGTTTATCCACAGGGGATGACTATACACTTTTCTGCAATTAGCTTGATGACATGGCTCTGGCACCAGTTGGCTGTTTCTATGTGGCCCTTTTGTAGGATGCTTGTGTCAGCTGGAGGGTCAGATATGGTGCCCAGTTTGTAGTCCTCTGCAAACTTGTTCAGACACAGTCCTTCCATGTTGGCCTGTACCTATGGGAGATATATACGAACAAGGGAGGTCCCAGGACCGAGCCTTGTGGGATGCCAGTTGTAGCTGGTTTGTAGTCTGCCATGGCTGCAGCATTTCTGACCATGTCAGTTCTGTCCTTGGGCTGGTTTGCAACCCATCTACTGACATAGGGGTTTATATTTAAGCTGGTGAGCTTATCTATAATGAACACGTGGGGTATTGTATGGAAGGCTTTTGCAAGGTCCAGATAGGCTGTGTGGACCACATTCCCCTCATCAATGGCCTTGATGACTGTTTCAAATGAGTCAAATATGTTTAAGGGGCAGGATCTGCCCTTAAGAAAGCCACACTGGGTAGGGTCCAGTGTCTGTAGGTCCCCAATATCTTTATTTCTGAGGTCCATGATGATCCTTTCCATAGCTTTGCAGACCAAGCTTTTCAGGATTCTGGGGTGATAGTTTGCAGTATCCATTCAGGCACCACCTTTGTGGAGAGGGACCACTGTTGCTGTACACTGTTATTTGGGTACATATCCTGTGGTAAGGCTGAAATTGAACAGTACTGTTATTTGGCATTCCATTCTTCTTGGAGTTCATGTTGGACACAGCCCAGGACACCATCTTATACCATTGATACTGTGTGTTTTGCTTTGAAGTTACATCAGCATCTGCAATGTCAGGGGGGTCAGCATTCTGCTGGGATAGATATTTGGCATTTTGGGGGGGGGGTTGCACTGAACCTGTCAGGTTGGATGTTGGCAATGTGTGTGGGTTTGGTGTATTGTTTGTAATATTTGGTAATTCAGAGCATATCTGTGAATTCCCAACAAGGTTCCTACCATCAGTTAAGAAAGCCTTGTGTTTATCCTTAGTGTTCTGTACAATTTGTATCTTCATAGGTTCATAGGGTCATACTAGGCTATCTGCCCTAGGGCATTTATAAGCCTAGCCAGAGTGTGTGTGGCTTTCGCCACCCCTTGCTGTGTGAATATTATACCCATTTAGGGTTTACTTTACTGTGCCTCTGTCTAGACGTGACACAGTGAAGACCCCCAGTGTAAATCTACGATCTCCCATCCACTTGGCAAGATTCCTGTTGAAGAGAGTCAGTGAGGGGCACTGCCTAACATGGAGTGGGATTCTGTTCCAGAGTGTAGGGAGCCTCTGGGTTATGAATCTGTCCCTCCATCACATCCTATTTATTTATGTGTTGAGGTTGACATCTCTCGCTCTCGTGGCTCTGATGGATTTGGATTTTCTGAGGTGGAGCATGTCCATCAATTCTGTATTGGACATGGCCTTGTACATCGGGCATACATTGCCTCTGAGTATGCAGTATGTGACTGCATACAGCTGGGCTGTTGTCAGCCAGGCAGCATATGACAAATGTTTGAGACCCTTTATCCTCTTGGTGAGGTACTTTTGAGGTCTTTCTAACTGCTGCAGGTGTCGGGTAAGGTACATCCCAAATGGGGCATTGTACTCAATTATGGGCCTGATAAGAGAAGAGTATAGGGGCACAATAACCTCTCTTGATGTAGATGTGAATCCTTTCATGATAAGGTGGCCAATATAGGTAGTCTTCCTAGCCACGTTGGCAATGTGAGTGTCACATGTGGGGTCACTGTCCACTTGTGTCCCTAGGTCCCTGATTACTTCTTCCATAGGTAATGGATTACCACCTATGTGGTGATTTGTGAGTATCTTGTTTGGTATTTGGAGAGACATTCATACTCTCCACTGTCTTCAGGAAGGCTGAGTGGTGTTCCTGGGTTTGAGAGGGTGGTCTGTAGTGTGCTACAAACTGTACAGTGGTTTTGCCAACAGTTAGCTGCACATGGATGGTCTCTGATGCTTCATGCATTGTCAGTAACCTGGACGTGTGGGTATCTTTGCTGAATATGGATATTCCCCCTCCTTTTGTGGTTTGGTCCAGGTTTTGGGGCCGAAAAGCATGATATGAGGTATAACCTGGTAGTGCTGGGGTTCTCTCAGGAGCCTTGATGCAGGTTTACATCACTGCACAGACATCGATGGTCTCCATACTGGGGGGGCCCTCGAGAGCATGCATCTTGAGGTTTAGACTTCTGGCATTGAGCAGCATTACCCTTATGTTTTTTCCACTTATGTTTTCTAGGGAGGTGGGTTTGTCTTTTCAGCCTTGCCTACAAAAGGAACTATGGAGGTGGCAAGAGCCTTAGCCAATATCCAGACACCCAGGGGTGACAGGTGCAAGCCATCCCTGGCAAAGCAGCGTGGCTTGTCAAGCATGACATCCCAAGCAGACACTCATTGGATCCCCTTGGAATGACACCAATAATTGAGACAATTGTTAAAGCTGATCATTCTGTGTTTGTACTGTGGCATCATTCTTGTTGGGGGTAGGATGCTGCTCAGGGTCAGAGTCATACCGGCCTGGCCTACATAATTGGAGAGCTCCTCTATGTATCTTTACATGTAGTCCAGGGAGGTACGTCTCAGGTCATTCACACCAGCATGGACAATCACTGAGTCATATTTGTACTTGCTTTGGAGTGACCTGCTTGCTTGTGTTATGTGGTGGATTGTAGCAGCCTACAGGCAGCTTACTGTACCCTTTTCCTTGTTCAGTCTGGTGAGCGGGACATCAGTGTGTCTGACTATGGAGTCACCTATTTCAAGTGTATCAGGCATGTTGTTTGTCCTTACGGGCTGTGACTGTTTGGCACACCGACTTTGTGTACTGTGTGTTGCATGTGCTATATATGGGGGTAGTTGTTGCTTGGGTGTCTGCTTTGGAGGCCTGTGTTGATTTGGTGGTTTTTAATTAGAGCCTCTGGGAATGTTTTTGTGTGTTTGTCTTTGGTTTGCAGTTGTGATAGGTGTATGTGAGACTGGGTTTGTGGTGTGTGTGGTTACCTTCTCCTCCTGACTAGTTTAGACAGTACTGAGTTGAGAGAGCTCAGCCTCCAGTTTGGAGACATGCTTGTATCTCTCACATATATTTGTATGTCTTGAGGGGTGGAGGGGGTTGTCTGTGTACATGGGGCAGGTGTAACATTGCCCAAGATTCACATATTCAACTTGTTGTAGCTGGCCTTAGTGGATTTTATGAGTGGCCATATTTTATTGCCATAATACTGATCAGAGATTACTTCTCTTTTTGGGTTTGCTCTATCATGTAGTGGCTTCCTCATTCTCTTGCATGGTTTGGTAATGACTGGGGACCACCATGCCAGATGCCTGTGTGTATGGTATTGGGCCTTGGTTTTATTTGGGATTGCATAATCCATGCATTCCTGACAGTGTTCATAGAATGCATTTATAAAGGGTTCTGAGGTGTGGCCCATATTTTCCACAGGCACAGGGCCTTTAATGGATTCCACATCAGTTTGGAGGAGTGCAACATTTCCTTTACACAAGAGGATCAAGGGTCTCAAACAGATGCCATATGCTGCTCGGTTAAAAAAACTCCAGCTCTATTCATTTGCATATCGCCTACTTCGAGGCGATCTATGTCTGACATACAAAGCTATGTCAAATCCAGAATTAATGGACATGCTCCACCTCAGTAAATCTAAATCCCTTAGAGTCACACGCTCGAGGGACTTGAACCTCAGCACAGAAATAAATAGAACTTGCTGGAGGGGCAGGTTCATAACCCAGAGGCTCCCTTCGCTCTGGAGTAGAATTCCAGTTCATGTGAGGCAGAACACCTCACTTTATCTCTTCAAGAGGAATCTCAATAAGTGGATGAGGGATCGTAGGTTTGTCCCAGGGATTACTCCCGTGTCAATATTAGACAGAGGCACAGTAAACTAAACCTTAAGAGCACAGTATACTCAAATCAAGGGGTGGCATAAGCCATACAGAATCGGGCTAGGCTTATAATTGCCCCAGGGTAGATAGCCTAGTATGAACCTATGAACCTATGAACATGTTTTTCACTGTGGTTTTCTGGCCAGGGACTGTGGTCAGGATGGGAATATCCAGTGTGATTACTCTATGGTCTGATCTTACCAGTGAGGGATACACTTCTCATCTGGCCATAGAGTACCCATGTTGCTGATTATCACATCTAATATGCTTACCCCTCTTGTGGGAGTGGTACGTTGTTCCTAAGCATTTTGGTTTATGGATTCTAAGAACCTTTGGCCTAGGGTGTTGGAGCTGAAATAATGCTCCCAGTCTATGTTTGAGTATTTTCAGTCACCCAATATAATGTTGTTTGGAGAGCTTGATATTTCCATGTGTACCAATGTAGGCCAAGTGCAGTCCCTGGCATTAGGAGGGTAGTCTGTAGCAGGCTACAAACTGGCAGGCAGTCTTAGCCACTGTTACTTGACCATGGATAGTCCATGCTGCTTCTTGTTGTGGTACCAACATGGGGGTGTGGTTATCCTTGACAATTATTGCTACTCACCCTCCTTTTGTAGTTTGTTCCATGTTTTGGGGCTGTAAAGCACGGTATGAGGTGTAACCTGGTAGTGTTAGGGTGCTCTTGTGAGCCTTAACCCAGTTTTCTGTTACAGGATAGATATCAACATTCTCCATGCTGAGGGGAGTTTAGACTGCATGCATCTTGCAGTTTAGACATCTGGCATTGGGTAGCATTACATCTAGGTTCTTATCCCTTGTGATACCTATGGAGGTGGGTTTTTGTTTTGAGCCTTACCTATTCAAGGCATAGTGGGGGTGACAACAGCCTTTGCCAGTATCCTAAAGGCCAGGACTGATAGGTGCACACCATCCCTAGCAGGTGGAGCATTGTGTCTTGCTCAGCATGTCATCCCAGGCTGGCACGCATTGGATCCCCTTTGACTAACAGCAACACTTAAGCCAATTATTGTAATTGATCATCTCATCTTCATATTGTGGCATCATGCTTGGTGAGGGTAGAATGTTAGTCAGGGTCATCAAGTTCGCATATACTACATGGTGTTACATTAATTAACACATGGCAATCCTGCCTCAGGTGGTGCTGCAGGGCTGTCTATGTTGGATGCACATACTACACTCCCTGTACATGTTTGATAGCAAGTTGTGTCAACTTAGGCATCCCTTTTACTATATGTGTGAGTCAGAGAGAGGTATCATTTCCTGGGTTCCTACTGAGCCAGTGTATGTGCTATGCGTTGCCGCTTTGCCAAGGCCAAGGCATACTGGGCACGCCTCCTTCTGCCTACTGGGGCAGGCTCAGGTTGTTCCTCCTCTGAGTCACGCTCTGCCTGTGATTGGCTTGGCAATGGTGGGGGGCTGTTTGGCCCAGCCCTATGCTGGTCCTGCTGCAGCTGTTTTCACAGAATCATATTATGTAGCATAGCACATACCATGACAATTTGGGTACATGTAGTTGGTGAGTACTGCAAGGCTCCACCAGATGTGTCCAGGCACCGGAACCATGACTTGAGCAGCCCAAACACACGCTCAATTACATTCCGTGTTTGTGCGTGTGCCTCATTATGGCGTTCTTGTTCAGGTGTGTGTGCATTTCTGATGGGTGTCATCAGCCTCGGCTCTAGTGCATAGCCAGCATCCCCCACTAAGTGACCATGTGGGATGTCCCCATTGGCAAATGTATGGTACAGCTGCGTCAAATGCCAGATATGGGAATCATGGTAGCTTCCAGGGCAGCCAGCACACACATTCATTATTATGCCCTGGGAATCACTCACAACCTGGCAGTTGATGGAGGGGAAGCCCTTGCAGTTAATGTAGGCCCTACCCCACTCACTAGCTGGTGCTTTGATGCGTATATGCGTGCAGTCTATTGCATCCACAACCTCAGGGTATTCCGCTATTTGCTGGAAGAGACGCATATTGCTGGCCAATACCTCACGGGAATTGGGGAAATATACATGCTCACCGACATGTGCTGACATGGCATCCAGGAACTGGTGCAGTACCCTGGATGCTGATGCCTGTGATATCCCCATCATATCACCAGTTGGTCTCTGGAAGGTACCTGTTGCTAGTATTCTTAGGCCAACACATACCTTGGTTTCCACTGGGATGGGTTCCCCTCTGTTGGTTCTGTGTGTGAGGTGTGGCCTGCACAGCTCAACAGTTTGCTGCAGGAGGTCTCTGTCCGCTCTATAGCACTCCACTATCTCCAGCTCATGTAACCCCTGGTAGGTGACCCTGGGCCTGTACACTCTTCTCCGCCTCCTCACTGTGGGTTGTCTGGCAGCATTTGCATAGTTACCACCCTCAGCAAGTTGCATATGTCTCCTTATAACTATGGCAGCCCCTAGCATTTTTGGTCTGAGTGAAGCTTTTTCAATTTTCACTTCTAATAGCTTACTCCTCTGTTGCAGTGTCTCTTAAGAGAAACATTCTGCACTGTTGTTTGCAGAGTTTTAAGTGCTGGGCTGGGCTACTCTTCTGCCTGTGAAATTGCCTTTCTCTGATTGTTTTC